>NC_031768.1:92368737-92407795 GCF_001522545.3 Parus major
AGGGAGGGAGGGGAGTGGGATAAGAAAGGGCAGATTTCTCTGGCTGTACAGTTTCTACTTAGGTTAAAACTATATGGTTTTCACGCGGGTTAAAAGGGGAGAGATTCACTTCAGGTGGACTGAAAAGCCAAGTATATTTTGACTCATGAGTGCAGACAGCTTGCACTGATGTGGTAAGGAAACTTACCTGCCCAATATCTATCCCAGCTCTACAAACATCTGACATCCTTTTGAAGCAAGAACCCCTGAACTGTACCAGTGTTTCACCAAACATTTTCAAAAAAACCATAACCACTTGTGATTTGTTTTATTACCTTGAATTTTGAGCGATAGCACTTCAAAATCTGCTTTGTGAGCGTTTCAGGCAGCATTGTAGCAGTGGTGCATAGAGCTGCTGGGTGGCAGCAACATTTGACATCCCAATGCCTAGGACTGATTCTAAGTCATAACAATTCTTTTTGCTCTAGCATTGAGGTCAGGTGCATCCTCCATCTGTGCTCCATCTGCTCAGCAAGAATGCTGATCTGGTGTTCTGTACCTATTGCAGTATATCTGTCTTTCTATTAGATATAAAAAGGACAGAAGGCCCTGAGGAGATCCACAATGTATAAGTATTTTTAAAGGTCTGGCTGCAAACATTTAAATTCCAATGGCCAGCAGGAGATCTGCAGCAAACAGGATTTCTTTAAACTCCCTTTAGAGCCTTTCTCTTCTCTGGTTTTCCTTTTCCAAAGGATTCCTGGTTCTCAGAAATATGAACAGAAGATGCAAGAAAGCTCACTCGAATCACAACCTTTGTGCTAAGGCTCTCAGTATCTCAGATACTGACTGTCTTAAGGCTGATGGAACTTGGGTCTTCTACCCTCTTTGAACTGTGCTGCAGGGATCCAGGTCCTTTTCTTGTGACAGTCACATATTGTCATTTTAAAACAACAGTTTATTTTACAATTGAATTTATTCCCTAGTGCCAAAGGAAAACTGAGGTAGAAAATTACTAAATCAAACAATGGAGTGAGTATCAAAGCAGAGGATGAAATCCCACATTTAATGCTGCCTTCTTGAAATCCAAGGCAAACTGGATTGCCTACTGACTGATGGGACCCTCTTTTCTGAAGATAGCTCCAGACTCTTCCTCTGTTTTCTGTCCATTTCACCTTTGTTTGAGTACTTACATCTTAAATTCAGGCAGTTCGGTTTTGCTAAGTATCCAAAATGGTAGGAATTCCTTAGAATATTTTTATTTTCAATAATGGATTATAAATTATTTAAGAACTATGTTGAACAGGATATTTTTTGTCCTGTAGCATCATAGGTCTAGCAAAATGCATTGTATGTCTAAACAAAGTTTCCAAAAGTTCATTATATCTATTTAGTAATAAAGAGCTCAGAAATTCCATCAGCATTTTTGAAGTCTAAAGAAGATTCAGAGTCCAAATATGCAACACTTCCCAGAAGAAAATGCCTATTGCCTTTGTTGTTCCCTCCCAAGCTGGCATGGTTAAAGGATTAGTTACTCAGCAGTGTTCTGGGTAAAAGATCAGGCTGGTTTGCATTTTTTTGTAAGGCAGTTCACCCTTCCCCATGACAGAAAAGGACAGTTGTATTTATACTGACAAGAGCAGTAAATCAGAATTGGAATAGATGTTGGCACTGGCTCTTAATCATTCCTGGGAGTTGGGATCAGGTATGGCTTGTATTTGTAGCACAACTCTAAAAGGCCACAGAGCACTTTCCAAAAACTGAACAATGCACATGTCCATTTTCTGTGGGTTCAGCTATAGCAGGCTGCAGCCCACTGCTCAAACATCTGTTGAAGGAATGGGCCCATTAAAAGAACCCAGCATCGCTGTAGTGTTGTGGTGCATTTTAATTGTCTCCTGCTATACCTTTTCATGCTTTTTCAGCCCTGTGGAAAACCAAGTTCTCCTCCAGCTGGTCAGAAGTGTTCACACAAACTTACTTGCCCTGGGATTCACTATGAGTCACCCTGATTTCAGAGAATACTGCCCAGGTGTTCTTGTTTCTTGGCAGTTTGTTCTAAACAGGTCTTGCACAATCTCAGTTTTCTGTAAGGTGCAGGAGTGTGGGGAGTTTGGGGTTTGGCAGGGTGTTGGCAGGTCGGAGGGTTTAAAAGATCTTCTCTTTCCACTGTTGCTCATCACTGACCTGTCAGTCAGTGGTGCCAGGTAGCTGTGGCAGGCTAGCTGCCCTGGAGTAGCTATCCACCACGGGGCTGGTGGAATTTCGTGATAATGCTGCAAAGCTTCACTAGCCCCTGGACCATCCTTCCTTCTCTACTTTTTAAAGGGGTGGTTGTAAGTAAGGGCTTGCAAATTCTATTGGAAGCCATCATGTTTTCAGAAGCATTTACAGAGTCACAGCTTTCCCATATCTGCAAATACCAATGTGAGAAAGGAAAAGATATCACATTGATATGGATCAAATTTTATTTTTTTTTATTTTTACATTACCCCAGCTGGAAATTACTCATTTTACTAAGACAGCCTTGGTCTTCCACCCAGAAAGACACTTCCACACATGCAGAAAAGGCGAGGGAGCTGTACTTTTGGTTTATTTTTATTATTTAATTTATTAAACAAAAGTGTCCATTTCTTCTTTTTTTTTTTACTAAAATTTTGAAGATCCAAATATGCATTATTCTTTTCATATCATTATGATAAGGTGTTGAGCACTCACAACTTACTTGGAAGCAGGTAAAAACCAAAAGCATTAGGACCTTCTAAAATCAGTCATCTAAGACCTTTTAAACAAGAGTCATCCTCTACTTACACAATACAGATTTCATACAACTGGAAGTGAAAACAAAGATGTATTTCACTCTCTTGTCTTGCTGATATTTTGTTGTATACTATAGCTCAAATGCCCATCTTCTTTTGGTACTGAACAAAGCCCAGGGGTGCTTTATCTGAAGCACAGTGTTTATAGGTTAAGGAAGTAAATAACAACTTACCAAAGCAAGTGTTTCCTGCTGTGGAAGACCGTGAGAATGGGTTGATTTAGCATGGGTATTTTGTTTCACTGCTGCTTGCCCTAGGGATTCCCACTCTTGTTGAAGGGTTTGCTCATGATCAGTGCCCAGACTCACCTGGTACAACTCCTCCCTTTGAGGACATGATGATGAAGGCATATCATAGGATCATTGAGGTTGGAAAAGACCTCCAAGATCATCAAGTCCAACCTTAATATCACTTGGTAATTTCTAGGTTAAAGCTATGGGCACAAAGCAATACTGAAACCCAGATTAGACCTTCCTTAGCCTGACCTGGTGACCACTTACTGTTGGGACCTTCCAGGAATCTCTTGATCTAGACTTTTCTTATGGAGAAATGCGACTGAAAACATCATGTCCTTTGCATGCACCTGGCAGCAAGTGTCAGTGGTTCTGTGCTGCTGGGAGAGACAGGCTCCCTGGAACCTGGACCTTCAGTGTCGCTCATGAAGGAGTCTTAATCCAAACAAGGAATCTAAAGAAGAGTGCTGCATGTGCCTGTATAAACGGTCTGAAAATCCCATTGTAATGAGACATTCCTGAGGTGATCTCTGAACTCCATCCCAGTCAGGTGAATTCTCCCTGTGTTAGACCCATGCTCCTCATGGAAGGTGGTGGAGTATACATTGGATGCATCACTGACTGGCTGTTTCTTAGGCCTTGTAGTTGCAGAAGTGTGACTGGAAGAAACATCTGCAGATGTCTGGGCTGTACAGGAGTTAACAGAGAGAGTGATTTAGGCCACCAAATGCGGATATTTTATTGTGGCCCTATTGTAACTTTTCATGTATTTTATATCTTCTAGTGACGGCGCAATCCTGCTACTTGCCTTCTGGCTATGATTTATTTTTCCTGTTAAGTCATTGTTCATCATTATGAGCTGAGATTATTTTTCTGTGTAAATTTAACAGAGAAGCATTCTTGAACTTGAACACATTTTTAATTTATAAAAAGCAGCAGAACTCCCTTTGCTCCCCTATGATTATGATACTAAGCAATTATAACTCTTTACCCTTTGGTCTTCACAGCATTCTTGTCAGATTAGTACAGAGAGAGGCTTAAATCAGGACACTGCCCCTGAACCCCCTCACAAACTGGGGGCTTTGAAGGGCTTTTCAAGCCTGGATCCAGACAGTGTCTTGTCTGAACACTGAAAAGCAAGCACAGAAACGTTCCAGGGAAGCAAGGCTTTGCACTCATTGATGCAGATGCAATTTTGTTGTTATTTCTAACATTGAAATCCTAAAGGAACAAAATTTAGCTGGGGAATCTGTTGAAGGGGAAAGAAAGAAGCCTGCTAGTAGTTGACCTTGGCAGATGTCAGATGAAGGAATGCAAACGACTCTTAGGAAGACTTGGAAGGTCACTTGGGCAGTCTGAGAGAGGGTAAGCAGGCCTTCCTGGCCACCCAAAATTTGGCATGAAGAGAGAAGCAGGTGTACCTCTGAGTAGATCAGAGGGTGTTCCACTTGGCTTTTGGAGAATTTCAAAGGGACAGGTACAAGGCAGGTCTCACATCTCGATTCTTCACAGAGGGAAGGTCACAGAAGCTGTGTAACTGTTGTTGCATGGGGTTGGAGTATCAGGATAGTTTTCAGGGGGAAAGAAGAAGTTTAGTGCTTAAAGCAGGGAGTGCTTGACAGGATGAAAACTCCAGTTTTGTCTTTTCAGTTGCTATGCAAGAGGCTGAGTAATCCTTTCTCTTACCATTTAAGCTTAATTAAAGCAAAACCTGGTATTTCTTAGGTGAAAAGAACTATCCAAAAGATGGATTAGATATACAAGTATTTAATTGTCATTCACACTTTTCTGTTCATGCTGTTCATTAACAGTGTTTTCCTTCCACTCAATTCATCTCTGCCCTGGTTTGCAGTCTATATTTTTCTGCCAACCCCAAAAGCTCCCTAACCTTTGTTACTTCTTGTTTGAGCATCTTCGTGGATTTGTATTTTACTTCTCATTCACCTCTTTGCCTTTTCTCTCCCTTTCTATCTATCTACATGTAACTTCAAAATTTTATTGTGGGTAAGGAAGCCCATTTGTATTTGACCCAAATGTTGAGGTCCATTGAAAGGGGACAGGGGGAGAATCTCAATTGGAGTGAGTCATCATTCTTGGCTCCTTGAAAGCTGGAACCAACTTCAAAGGGAGTCTCAACTTGGGGGCAGTTGCACAGATGAATCCCAAACCTTTTTACATCCTTCTCTTTCTTTCCTCCTCTTCTCTCCTCATGTAGTCCAGCCAGATTTGGCAATTTCAGTTAAGCACGTCTGTGCAGATTTTTAAAATCCATTACATAAGTTTGTTAGCTTAAGACTCTCTTCTTCGACATATGAGCCTAAAATGGCTTTGATTTAAAAATGGAACTTGGCAGGGAATTTGTTCATATGGTAAGATGTTTTTTTCTTAGTTTGGTTTCATTTATAATATGTTTTAATCATTTTTGGTGTTTTCAAAACAAATGGTGAAATATGGGGTTTTTTCTTCTATTTCTGGCTACCCTCCTCTGAAAGGCCTTACTTCTCTCTGTGTGTTTAATTTGGTGCTTGAAAAAGCCTTTTTAGACAGAGGCTGTAAAATGTAGACTTTACATGCCTGTGAGGAGGGAAAATTCAGACACAGATGCTTCTGACCAGAACTGTGGATCTCAGGGATCTTCTCTAATAGCAAGCAGAAGGGTCACTAAGTGGGTCTCAGAGTATGTACAAATACAGGAAATAAGTGGAATACAAGGAAAAAAAAGGAGGGAAATGAGGCAGGACTGTTTCTGTATTCATGATCAATGCATCATGATTATCTGAGCAATTATAATATAAAGGAATTTTTTTTTTTTCCAGTCTGAGGTGCTGCAAAGCAGATTGCCACCAAGCAAAACTCTTTCTTCTAGTTCCTAGAAGAGGTGGGATCTGCATTCCCTGATTGGGCCAAATATCCCAAGTTTTCTGTATATTTTTACAGAAGTTTTTCTTCGTGATCTTAGTACATACAGTAACCCATAGATGAGATTTTTGCCCTTTAGCAGGTGGTTCAGACCGTGCATCCTGTCAACATCTGTGCAACAGAATTGGTTCCTCATTTCCCAAATTATCTTGTTTCGTGTGCACAGATCCCAACCTTGCTAGGGACAGGAAAGCAGGATACAAGTTAAAGTTCTGTTCAGTCTTGGAACCTCAGAGCATTTGGAAGAAATGCAAGGCTGACCACGTGGTCTTCCAGTTGCACCTGCCTATGTAGGAGACCTCAGCTTGTGTTTATGTCCAGACTGGCTGAAACTAAATACATGTTGCTTTTGCAAAGGATAATTGTGGAGAAGAGCATCATCAATCCAAAGAGGAGCCCCTTTTTTGAAAAGGGACAGGCCCTAGGGGAAAAAAAAAGCAATCTCATCTACTCATCCTTTGTGGGAAACCCAGCTGCCATTGCTGACAATTTAGGATGAGAAAGAGGAAGACCCTCCATGGCTAAAGCAAAGGAAGGGAGCATCCACTACAGAAAACTGTGGTAAAGGGGAAAAATTTGCAAGTACACTTCATCCTGGTTAAGGCTGATGTATGAGGGAGAGGAAAGGATCTTTCAGGCTCAGAGATGGGCTTTAGAAGACCAGCCAGAAAAAAGAACACACAAAAACAAGAAAGCAGAAGGCGTGGGTGGTTATGGGGATTAGTACTGACATATGGAGCCTATCAGCTTGAAGTTTCATGTTTAAATCTGACCTGGGTCAATCATGCCCCAAAGTCATTACTGTTGAACAGCTGTTGGGTGGCCTCTGTGAAATGACTTAGGGGTTTGAGCCCAGTTTCTAGTGGCAGGTGTCCACATTACACAAAACCCATCTGTATTAATTACCTCCCTATATCTGGCAATCTCACCAGAAAGACCAAGTACTAAAGGTTCATAACAGAGACTGAGCTATCCCGTTTTATCTTGGGTGGCCCTTCAATAAAGGGGCTGAAGAACTTTGGAAAAATGTCATAGGAGAAGACAGCACATTCCCTGCTCTGTGGTTCAAGCCAGACCCACCAATTTTCAAACCCCTCAGACCTGCAGATTTCACTGGTGCTGCGTTTACTCTTGAAGTCAGCAGAAAGTATTTCATAACTGGCAGCTTGCACGATGTTGAATATACATCATTTGGTTTCTACTTTCGGATCATAATAATATAAACAGGAAAACTACATTTTGAATTCATTAAGTTCTTCCTCCGCTGTTTATAAAAGATAAAAACTTCTCCTTTTTTTTTTCCTAAGGATTGATTGGTGTCATGTACATATTCGTTCACTTCTGTTTATGCAAGATAATAAGAGTATTAACATGGAGGTGGAATAATGGTGTTTATAGTTCCATCACCACTGTTTATATAAGATAAAAACAGTTTAAAAACCAGAAAAAAGAAAAATAGTGAGAGAACATTTGCTGTTACGTACATATATTATTTTTTCCCACTTCGGTTTGTAAAGAATGTAAAAGAAAAAAAAAAGGTGTTGCAAGTTGAGGAAGAGTTGATTCTGTTTATAATATTTCTGTGCTGTTTACCTAAGATAAATTAATTTAGAATTGATGTAATGAGCAGCTTGGAAGAAGAGAATTGGGGTGAAAGAGGAACTGGTGGGGTTAAGTCTGATACTCTTAGTACCTTGTAATCCTTTCCTTTATTAAGAAACATGAAAGATGCATACCGAATCTTTCTAGTGGGAATTCGATACCACCGGTGAGGCTGGGGACACACAGTGCTGCCATGCCAGGCACTGCAGCAGCTACCAGAGGGCTTGGAGCCTTTCTCTGCTGAGAGAGCTCTCAGAACAGAAAGGATGCTACAATAGCCTGAAAAGATCTCATGAACGTTAAACCCCTCGGTATCATTGTCCATGGACTTAGTCCAATAATTGTGTGCCTGTATGACTCTGTTTTGTTCTGCAGCTTTGAAGTCTAATCCTAATTCCTTCAGGGAGAAAGGCTTGTAAAATGTCTGCATTTCAGAGAGACAGGGAAATACTACCTTTGATGCAAGCCCTGTTGTCAGTCCCGCTCAGTCCTTCTGATTCACCCCTGCTCCTACCCAGTGCACGGGCGTATTGACAGATGAGGGAAGCTGGCAAATGTGCATATTTCCTTGGGATGAGACTGATGCTCTGGTTCTCATTGTAAACCAGAAAGGCCACTTATACCTAATAAAAGGACAACTGTGTGGACATTAATGCATGCGCAGGCAAAAAGTCCAGGAGTATTCGCTTACTTTTCCAAATGAGTTTGCTCCGGCTCCCCTCGCACCCTTTGTGTGTTTGCTTTGGCCAAACATTCAAGCAGGCAGGCTTGAAAAATCAGGTGCTCGTACACTTTCAGGTAGGGAACTGTCAGCTCACTTTCATACTCACCCTGTAAGTGGTAAGTGCTGTGAGAGATGGATTTTTGCACATGCTTCTCACCTCCCTTGTGCAGGTAAAGGAATCAGCCCAGGAGCTGGCTTGACCTTCTCCAAGTGGTGATGGACTAGCTTAAGGAAAAATAGTGAGAGAAAATCGAACTGCATCCCTAACCAGGAAACTAGAGAATCAGTAAATCTAGAATTGCATCAAAAATGCTCTTTGTCTTCTAAAACAAGTCAGCATCTTTTATAATTTCATAGTAGCATTTTCTCCCTCTCTAATCCTGAGTGGACCTAATTCACAACAAAGTCTTCCTCTCTTCTTCCCAATTCTTACTTTAACTGACTTTATAAGACAGATCATTTAAACACACACATAAGTCCATTTCTATTAAACGGTTCCTGAAGTAAAGTTTGAATTTTAATTATATCCCTGAATCCCATTTCATTCACACACTTGAATTTAAGCAGGAGCTTGAGTATGTGGTTTGAGGGCTCAAGGTTTAACATTAATGCTGTCAGGATGCAAAACAATGCTGTGCATCAGTGGTCCGTTGCATTGCTTGATGCCACCTATGCACCCCTGTTCCAAATGTCAAGTACATAAAGTAGATTGTGTGTGCTTAGTGAGCAGCATTGTCCAAGGTAGATAAAAAATAGGTTTTATTGGGAAAAAAAATGCAATCTACAGGTGGACCTTCCAAAGGCAGATAAGGGTATGAATTTGCCAGGTAAATGAATCCTTGAAAATTTCTGTCTACTAATTGCCAGCCCTTACTTCATTTAGTGCTGACATGGATGCAAAAAGAAGGGATAGATCTGTCAGCAAGCTGAGAAAGGGTTTAAAGGAACTTCAATCAGAAAGTTTTGTTTTTCAGATGAATATATATTGTCGTGGGTACAAAATGACACTTCCTGAAGTGAAGGCCATTCTCATCCCTATCCAGAGCATTCCAACATACAGTAATATGTGTCTTAATTACGGTGTATCTGTGTCTAAAAAAGGCTCAGAAATGTCACTTTTCAGAGTTGTATAATCAAGTTGCTCCACCTTGCTATTAGGCATGAATGGCAGTCAGTGCTCCAGGGAAGCCTGAAATTGAAAGAGCAGCAGGTGGGGAGCAGTGGGTCAGGATGGGTATACATTTAGGAGAGCTGTGTGGGGAGTCCAGAAGTAGAATAGCGGGAAGTGCTGTAAATTGGATTGAACACGTTGCTAGTGGACAGGGTGAAAGATTATACAGCATTTGTCTGTGTGACCATAATGAGCTTTTTTCCCATAAAAGATTTGGGGAGAAAGTACTGTGTATGAATAGGGTCCCTTTAAGAAGCACTTTTAAAAGAGCTCATTTCGATTCCAATCATGTATATGCCCCAGCAAGACTGTAGCCAGATGCTTGTAGATCTGAAGAAAACAGCCCAACCCTTTTCTTATCATCTACCAGAGATGACAGACTTTAAAAACTCAATGGCACTTTCGATAACTTCTAACAAGAACTGGGACTTGCCTGGCTCCATTTGTCTGGTCAAGGCTGTATTTCTGCAATTTATCCCATGGAGATTTTCAGCAGAACCTTACACTTAGTGTCTAAATTAATGATATTCCTTCCTTTTTGCCATGACAAAAACCACTCTGCACTATATACATTATGCTAAAGTTTTTGTCATGGACACAATCTGTAAAAGCTTTTTCAGCTTCGTCATTTTGACAAGCTGATTCCATTAAACCCTTCCCAGTGATCATGTTTGTATGGTGCACATGGGGGAGGTTGTTTGCTCACATGGTTTTCCCTTCTTTGAAGCTAGGGAACAGTGATCATCTCTCAGGTTACATGTTATGTCTTATCACTGACCTGTCCCCAGGAAAATGTACTTTGAGGGAACACAGACATTTTCTGTGTAGCTTCCCTAGTTAATGAGTCTTCTCTGGGGTGTAGTCCTTAACTTTTCTTTAAGGCTTTTTTAAGACAGAGATATGTCTTAGCTCTTAAAGTGTGTAGGTTGGTCTGTTGATATGTTTGCATTAAAAAGCTCTGAACACATAAGATGTTTTTCAGTATTTTTTACTGTTCCACTTGCACTGAAATGGAAATAGTTGAGTGCTTTGAATAACAAAACTCTCTAGTTTCTCTCAAATACATGGTTTACTCAAAATCCTCCAGTGAAGGCTCACCACATGGTGATAACTCTGCCAGATACCTTGCACTATTGGAGGTTTTATAGGGGTCTGGACAAGCACTGGTACTTCTGATCCTGCCATACTGGCAAGTGCTAGATGCTGTTGATTAAAGCTGGAGCTGATAAATGATAGAGCTGATAATGAAAGAAATGGATGCTTTATTTTAAAATTCATTCACAGCATACTTTTTAAATGAGTTATTTTAATATCAGTTTTTGGCAATAAGGAAACAGGATTTTGTGGCTAAAGCAGATAGGAGACTGGAGGGGAATCAGATCCCACAAAACCTGTGTTTGTCTTGAAGGAATGTTTTTTATCTGCCTTTGCTAAAAATTAACATGGTGCAGAGCTACTTCTTTATTTCACTCTCAGTAAAGCCAGTAGAACATTTTATGCCAACCTCAATGATGGGCACAGCCACCAGACTTTCTGGGATAATTGTCAGTGCAGAATAGCATTGCCTACAGCCTGCTTTAGCATAAACCCAAAATCTATCTCAGTAGGTTTCCAAGGGCATTGAAGCATCTCAGATTAATTAATTCATTTATCTGTGCCACAAAGAAAAGCGAAATTTTTAAGTGGTGCTTTTTTTCTTTTTTTTTTGTTCCTTTATTTTTGTTCCTTTTTTTTTGTCTTTTTTTTTTTTTGGCCTTTTTTTTTTGTCTTTTTTTTTTGCAACTACTAATAACTTCACCTTCCTTCCTTGTCCAGGGCATTTCCACAGACATATTTCTCAAGCTGACAGATTTCTGATCCCCCAGACTGAATAGCTGTATATCTCAGCTTTCCATCTTACATGAACTTTATCTCCCTCATTTAAAATAGAAAAAGTGCTGTCTACATGAAGAGACCATTATCCTGGTTGGGTTGTTAAAGTTACTGTAATGCTGACTTTATTTTCATGTAACAGTTCTGAACAAAATGTTTCCTTTGAAAGGTCTCAGACCTCTATCCTCCCAGCTCCTAATCACAGTAATATCCAACCTCAAGGAGTCATTAGTGAAGACTCAAACAATATCCTGTAACAAGTCAGCTATGGAGAAATTGGCAGAGTTTATCTCTCTGATGCACGTTCATATGAAAATAATGGGTTGCAAAATAAAGGTAGCATTGCTCACGTGCTATACAGTATCCATTGGATCCGAGCCTTTCCTCCCTCACCAACACATCTCCCAAACTAGCCCTGAGTATAACTCTGCAGTCACTTATGAGGTGGGGTCCATCTACAGGAAGCTACTTCATTGTTCTTACATTCTTAAACTGGCTCACCTGTAAACCTCTGTGTGGTCATGGGAAGCTGTTGCATTTTTAGATAACTGGGAAAATGGTATAATGATTATAGTCAAATCCAGCCCTTAAAGAGGGGTTTACATTTCTGGACCAAATGGATGCAGTGAACTGTAGACTGAGTTTGGATGAGTTCTTGGAGTTGTTTGGTTTTGGTTTCATTTTTTTGAAATGGACACTTAGCTTTGCAGGAAAGCTGATAAGTAGTGTAAACTATGTCTCACCACTAAGAGACTTTGTAAAATCTTGGTGTTTACTGTTTGGTTTGGGCTTCAGTAGTCAAAGGGATTTTCTTCACAGAAAGAAGCATGCAGGTGTCTTTTCAGGTTTCAGTGAATATTTTTCTTCTCATTTGATGTGGTTGTAAACTGGGCATCAAAAGATGTGATTTCATTTCATAGTTCTGCCTTAGTATTGATCAGCTTCAAGATCAGTTTAGCTTTCTCTTCTTTCCTTTTTTCATTCCATAAATTATGAATAAGGAGAATCGCCCCTGTAAAGCAAAAGGTAATGCTCCACTCATTGGGGTTTGTTTGAGGATTTTTTACAAATAAAGCTCCTGAGATTATTCAACTCCACAACCTTAAGTCACATTAATCATAAGTCACATAGATATGGATAAGCTGTAGTGTGTTAGGAAAAACAGGGAAGCTTGGAAAAGCTGAGAAATAATTCAGAGTTTCACAAAACATATCCCACAATTCAGTTTTATATATTGTTTTTTCTTGTTGACTGGGTCAGCAAATGAAATTACCTGGCTGAGATAACCAGATATGTTTTGGTTGATCAGGAGAGGAAGTTCAGGACTGGAACAAGAATGTCACTTCCAAGCTAAGTCCTACTAGAGAAAGTGCTAGGTACTTGCAGTGTGACTTCTTTTGTATTATGTCTGACTTTTCCCTTCAATTACATCTTGCAATAATTTGATTCAGTTACCCTGTCTCTTCCTCTGTCTATATTATCAAATGGATACTCCAGTTAAGATAGAAGAGCTGGTGAAAAATTCCATCTAAGCTGCTCTGCTGTTGCACAGCTTAAATTCCCTGCAGCATCACCTTGATGGTGAGGGTCAGGGAGGGAGGCATATCAAAGTTAAACTGATATCACAAGGTTTTGAGAAGGGAGATGGTTTGAATATATTGGTAGTAAAACTTAGAATTAGGAACAGGTTCCTATAAAACAACATCATGTTTGATGGTAAGAGGGATCAGATTCTGTGGTAAGAGACTGCATTCTTGACACTTCAGCCACTCATCTCCATATAAAAGAGCAGTGAAAAGTTTGTTTGCTGTGAAACTGTTTCCAGGGCACACATCACAGAAGTAACAGCATGCTGCAGGAGACGCTGCTCTCCTACCAAATATGAAATGGAGAGTATTGTTCCCAGCAGCCATTTTAGTGGAGCTTTGTAAGGTAGTTTGATTTATTTTAGTAGGCATAAAGTGAGGAGAAACAGGTGAAAGATAAATTCCAAAGTATTGATGATGTCCTTGCAGGAAGAAAACAGTTGGTTCTCCTTCTGGAAAACTCGGAAGAAACACATACTTAATGTGTCTTTGTAGATGCCTGGGGCTTAACACTGCATACAGAGGTACAGCTGCATGACCCTGGTGACTTCAGTGTGTCTGCAGGGGTTTAAAGGCAAGTGAAATCCTTCTGTAATGCTTTTAGTCTTGTTCCAAGCGTTGTGTACTCTCCCAAGAACACAGCTCGTGTTCGAAGCTGTAGAGATTTTTTAAAATTGAGCACAAGCCGTACGCTCTCTTATCTTTCAAGAATTTGCTGCTTTTGTCTATGGTATCTGTCAGGTTAAGATATTCCTGTAGGTCTTCATAGAGTCAGTTTGTGATTTCTTTATGGATAGGCGGTCAAGAAAACATCCTGACAGTTTCTTTAAATGATTGTGGCAATGGATCTGACATGCTCACACTTTCCCATAATGATCTTGCTGCCACTTTGCTCCTGATTTAACAAACGCCCTCATAGTCAAGTCTTAAACCATGCAGCTCTCACCAAAGAGAGCAAGCTGGATTTTTGAAGTTCAATGTAACCCCAGCCTGGGGCTTGCCAGAACTCGGGTCATTCCCTTGGTGCCCCACCAGCCATGGATGATGCAGACCCCCACATCCCTGCACAGCCCTCCAGTCCCCTTGCAGCTCAGGCTTAGCAGTGTTCCCCACTCCAGCCCAACCTGTTCTCCAGATATTGCAGTACTTGTACACTCAGCCAGTGCCCTTCAGTTCTGCTCTGCAGTGCCATCAGGGGAAAGTGATATCTCAGAGTACTTATGTCCCAAATTGAATGTTAGTCAGATGTTAAAATGAAAGAAATATTATGGAGAGTCAGCACGTCTCACTGTGGAAATAAATTACATACAGTGTCATGGCTCTTGGGACCACATCTGATCCAAAGACACCATTTAGAGAAGTGATCACAACACCATTGGATTTATCAGTTCATGATGGAGGAACATTAATACCCAGAAAGCAAATAATCATTAGCAATAGAAAGCTCCCAACCAGTAACTTAAACTCATTTTTCAGGGTCACTTCCTCACATTAGTAGCCTATTTGTATGTATCACTAGATTTTATAGCAATTATCTCCTTATTAATAGTAACTTCACTAATTGCTATTATTAATAAAGATGCATTTAGTTCCTAGTACCTTACTTTCTCAGTTTAACATTTTGGTTACTCAAGTGTCATCTGCCTAAATAATTTAGTATTATTTGATTGTATTCTCTCATGCTGTGCAGTCCAGTTTTGGAACTGCAGAATTCAGGACATGTACTTGAGAAGGTGTAGGGAGTGGGGACCATGCACTAGGACTGAAAACCTCCAGGCAGGAAAGCAAAGATGCTTCACTGCTTATCCACCTTGCAGTAAGGAAAATATGACTTGATGTGGCTGTGGTGTAACACAACAGATCCAACTTCTGAGCTGCCACTTCAACCACACTCCCTCAGAGCAGAAAATTCACCTACAGGTATAATCAGAGCCAAGACATAATTTTGAAGGTCTGATCCTGAAAGGTAGCCAGAACCTTTAGGTATACATCCCTGTATAATTTGGTAGATATGTTTTCTGTTTTCTTCTGTTTAAGGTTTCAAAACTGAGTTCTAAGTGCCAAGAGAAACCCAAATAAAATATTTTATAAAATGGAAGTGCTTCTGGACCATAAAGAGAACTCTTCTGGTCCACCACCAACTTCTCTTTCCTCTCTTTTGCAAGGGTGAGCAGGGAGCAGGCTGTGTGCTGGGTGGAAACAACCCAGTCTCAACACAACCATTATTTTTCCAGTGCCATCTTTGCTCCATGATCTCTTGATGGGAGCACACACAGCCACACAGTGAGGGAGAAGGGCATCAGGATTCTGGGAAAGATCACAGACAGGAGCAGGCAGCAGCTGCCACCAGAGCTGTGAAGTTGGAAAGTGAAGAATATATTTAACCTTTCTTTTTCTTCACTTTTTCTAGCTTTGCCCTCACCCTGAGCCCCTTAAAGCAACTGCTGCTGAAGCTGTAATGTGTTGTTGCTTCCAGAGAACTCTCCTGCTCTTCTTTTAAATATGTTTTCTGCCAAGATGCTTTGTATAGACTTTCCTTGACTGAAGTTCTTCTTAGGGAGCAAGAGACCTCCAATGGATGTTAATTAGAGTTCAGTTTGCAGATGCAAGAGATTACTGTTCTTATTTCATCAGTCTCATTGTTTTCACTGAGAACAGCTGTTAGAACTTATTTTGGGCTGAGTTACCTGTGGAATGAGTCAGCTTGATGTCTTTTTGAATTAGCTTACATATACATGAAAGTCCAAATTTTGATTAGATTAATTTCTTTTGTTTTATCAAAACATATTATCCAGCCTTCCTGGCAAGCAGAGTGTGCTGAAAAATCTATTCCATCAAGATTTGTCTTTTGTGTTTTCTAGTCGTGGGTCTGTGAAGTTTTCTGGTTTATAAAAGCATTTTTGTGTGTGTGAATGTGTAATGCTCATTTAAAGTCTACTTTTCCCATTACATATTTCTCTATATGAAAAAGACAGATGTAAAATTTTAACCAGTTTTAATTACAAGATAAAATTAAGAAGTCTCCTTTTACTTCACTTAACAGCCCAAATTTAACAATGATATTAAATACACTATTGACATTAAATACATTAGTGAAAGAAAATGCAAGCATGAGCTGTGTCATAGTTCCTTTACAGTATGTGCTAAGGTAGACTTAAATTAAGACAAATTTGAGAGAGGAAACAGTCAGTTACCTTTTCTATTATCTTTGGTGGACTATATCTTCTAAACAAACTGTGTCTTTGGAAAATGAGTGATGGAAATATTGTCAATAAGTTTTGATTCAAAATTGTTGTAAAGTCTTTACAGAACCACAGTTTGGCTGTTTGTTTCATTAAAAAGAGCATATGCAGCTGTAGTTAAGTAGATTTTTTTAAAATTTTTTTCATAATACATAATGAAAATACATATACGTGCGGCAACACATACAGACGTGTTAATTCTAATGTACACAGAAGAACTTCTTGTTCTTTCCTAAAGATCATTTCTTCCTAAAGATCATTTTATTTTGATTGCAGACTAAGGGTTTATACATGGCCATATAACTGGCTCTCAAGCTGTGTTTGCAGTGCTCTCTCCCATAGGATCTTTCTCTCTCCCTGCAACAAGCTGTCAGATGCAAAACCATCTCCTCAGTTCATCCCTTTCCAAGCACTAGCTCAACTGAGTGATGTTCATTTCTTGTCTTATTAGACAGAGTAGGCAGCCCTTCTCCTCAGTCTTGTGTGAATTAGGGAGTCCATGAGGCCAAGGGCTGGGCTGTGGAGCTTCCTCTTCTGGTAGGACACAGAGGTGAAGATGCAGAGGAAGGAAAGGAATGTGCCCTGTTAGCCCTTTGCAAAGACTTGCTGGATTTCAGAAGGAGCAGGATTGGGCTTGTGCATGGGTCAGGATCTGCTGGACTGCTTTTTCTCTGATGTGCCTTTTGGACCATGTCTGTGCTGTGACACACTGCTTGAGTGGGTGTCATTATCAGTCCCCAAGCAGACACCATTGTGCAGTGAAGCCTGTTAATACAGGTCACTGAAATTCCAGATATTTTGACTGCTAAAGGAGGTGGTCACTTCAAGCAGCATGACCACAGGGAGAAAAAAATATTTTAAAAAAAAGGGAGAACTTGAAGGTCATTTTCCTCTGTATGTTGCCACATTGTTTTTCCTGATGTGGCCCCTTACCTTGCGTGTGACATCTGTGGCTAAGGTGTTGTCATATTTCTGGTGTGCTAACATAACATTTGACTGCCTTCCTCCTCATTCTTGTAATTAACTCCTAATATTAAAGCAGTTTCCATCTCTGGATTCCTCAGCAAGCTGATTGAAAGGCGATTTAATTGCACAGCCTTGCCAAGAAACATGTTAGGTGATTGCTGGCTGTAGTAACAAGTAATGTGAAGGTAATAGAAGATATCACAGGGACTAAGATTTTGCTGGCCATTAGCAGAGGTGACTTCAAAAAGCAGATGATAATTAGTATAGATTTCACTGAACCAAGTTTCCATCTGCTGCTAGTCACCAGATTTTGAGCTGCTTTCCTATTAAAGATTTGCATGTATGTTCCTGGATTCTCGATGGAAAGGACACTTAGGGGGAAAGGGTATAAATCAGCAAATAACTGTGTAACCTGCAGAAATATAAATCTATGTAGATTAATCCGTGTTTCCTAAATTGCATACTAGATTGTAATTCAATCAAAGGGTAGGGGTCGTGTGACGTTTATGAACATTTATGGATGGTATAAGCACTCAGATTAAATGTCAAACCTGGTATTCAGTTCAGAATCACGTATTATTGTTATTCATTAATATATAAAAACAACAATTATATCCACTAAAATCCTCAATTTAATATTGCTGTAATCTGTCTCTGCTGTGTCAGAGATGCAGCACAGTCTCTTTGCCCCCCTCAGATAATTTAAAGGGCTCTGCTGAATTTCAGTCCAGTCTGCTCTTTTCCCCCAGCATGGCACTGGCTCCATTTGGCCCCCTCTGAACTGAGGAATTCTCTAGTAAAGGATATTTTTTATTTTCCACTGGGATTAAATTTTAGTTTTCATACTGAGTAGATGTAGTGCACCCAGAAGGGGAGGAGAGGAAAAACTCTGGATCTTAGATCAAATTCACCAAGTATATTACGCAAGATAAAGCTGTGTCCATCCCTGGTTCCATATCAGTAAAGGGTGAAAATGCTTTGAGGCAAGAACAGCCATTTTAGGATTATCTAAATTTGTTGTCAGTCCTTCAAGCCTGCTTCTTCCCAGTCTGTGGCTAAAGGACTAGCATTGCTCACCTTGGTGTAGTGCATTACATCAGAGAGATCCTAAATCACTTTGCAAAAATGGAGCAGAATCGCTGTCCCAATTTACTGCTAAGAAGGCACTTGATGCAGGTTAACTGAAGCCACTTAGCAAATAAACTGTAAGAAGCAACTGAACATCAATTGCAGAAATTACTTTGGCACCTAAGATGTCAGTGTTGCTGGAAAGAAGCAATGTTTAAGCTAACAAAGGTCTCATCATGTTTACAGCCAAAATTTTACTGACTTCCAATGGACTTCAACATGAATGCCTTAGTCACTTTTGAAAATCGTACTTAGCGTCATAAATCTATTATCTGCTTATATGATGTAACTCATACCACTGTTTTTCACCATCTTAACTTCTCATAAATAGAAATTCTTCAGTGTTTAGGAACCTTATTCTCATTAAACTTGGGGGGACTAGATTTCCAAATAGCCTTAACATGTAGACCTTACTCATCTCTGTGTCTTTGTGATTTAAATGGAATTTATTTATGTAGCAAAGAAAGAGAAAAGGAAAAAAATCTGACCACAATGAAGGAAGGACAGGTTTAAGATTAGCCCTTGGCTATTCTGTTCAATGGCCAAAACATCTTCCAAATAATAATGATTAATTAACACTAGGAATTCAATATAAAGAAAAGGATCAGTGGGTTCCATTTGTCCCTTCCCCCAAACAGAGCCATAGTGAGTTGAAAACAAGTGACATAAAGAGACAAATAACTATTCTGTTTATAACATAGAGACATGGGGAAACTGGCCAACTTGCTTCAACTTCATTTTCTTATGTTGTTACATAATAATATATCTTGAAGAAATCTACTGTGTTAATCTAATGTAATTAGGTTAAATGTCTCTAGTGACCAACAGTGCCATATGATAAGAAGTTTCACCCCAGCATTTTAATGGTTTGGGTTCTGCTCATGGTTTCAATTAAGTCAGCATGATTGCACAGGGCAGTGAGAACAGGATTTGGCCCATTTCTCTCCCGCATACGTGTTCTGCAGTTATCTAACCTGGAATGAATCATAGCTTCCTCAGACACATCTTGTTTTTCCAGTACTTTACAGGGAAAGTTTTGTTTTCATATATTTTCTTTTGAACAAAACTGGTAATCAAGTGTCCAGACCAATTGCAATAATTTTAAAAAGCACGGTGTTTCAGTTCTGGTGATTTTGCCAGATTCTAGTTTGCAGCTTCTAGTATATTGTGCCTGTCTATAATCACCATACAGTTTTAATTAGACAGGACAATCTTGTACACTTCTTAGAGCAAATTTGTTGGTAATGTTGGTGTAAGTCATTAGTCAGCATCTCCAGAATCTCAGGCCATAATTTGTAGAATTCTTTGGCATATGTGTTGTCAAAATTGCTTTATGCTTTCCCTTAAGAGACCTTGTTTTATGTTGCTTATAACAGAGCCAAACTCTAACCTCAGCCTAAAATTTTCCATTCTGTGTTTTGTTTTCTTTTCCCCAAACTGGATGCCTCCCACTTTTTTTTTACTTTTTTTTTCATTTTTTTTTCACTTTTTATTTCCCTTTTTTTTTTTCAACTCTGGGACTCCAAGGCATATTCTTTGGCTCAGACCCCTTGTCACAGGTTCTTCCCTGGTTTGCAGCTCACTGTCCCATCTGCCCAAAACTCTGAAAGAAATACTACTCAGCTACCAGCCCCTAACAGTGCTTCACTGTCATCTATTACAGATGAGTCCATAGACTTCCGTGGTTAAGTCTTCAGGAGAAATGTAAGAGGAAAATAAGGGTTACATGCTTAGGAAAGGAGATTTTTCTCCACCAGGAGAATTTCCCTGTTACAGTTCATTAGAATAATGGATTCTTGAAAGCAAGATAGTGACCTTGTCTCCACCAGCTTGATCTTGCCCTTCCTTTCATTTTATGTCATTTCAGCTTTTCAGTCTGGGCAGAATCCATCCTGTCTTCTGTCTCATGCAAATCTTCCTTACATGTGGGAGCAGTCAGCTCCTTTAAAGAGAAATTTGCTGTTAAAAGGGCCTCTGTGGGTGACCTGTCCAAAAGATGCTGTTAGCATCTTGTTTCCTGCCCTGACAGTTTTTAGGATTGTCTCTGCTGTATTTCCTCCACCTCCCTTGCAAACCAAGCACTGGATTTGTACAAATGCTTTCTCTCCCACTCTCCTCTACCAGGACCATAATTCCCACAAATAGTAGCTACAACTCTGAACAGATTTTCTGCCTGCCTTCCCTCTCTCTCTCTCTCTCTCTCTCTCTCCTGTGACAGCTCCTCTCTTTCCCTTCACTCTCTTAACTCAGGTTTATATTTCTGTGAGTTTTTTTAATTGCTTTGAGGAATGACAGAGCTAATCTCACCCCGTAACTAGACAGGAAGCAGAAGCTGAGGGCCATGTCTTAAGTACTGGAGTATACCACATGGATCCCATGGTCGTTTTGTGCTGTGCTCCTGCTCCCCTGATAACAATCTTCTGGAGAGCACTGTCTGGCCTCACTACCCAAAATTTTTTCAGCTTGGCAAAGGGAAGGGGAGACAGGACTGATTTGTAGCTTTGAACATTTGGGGAGCATCTGCCTTTGTTTTCTGTGTCCAACAGGAGTGTGTCTTCTTGTTACAATTCAGAGCATCAGGCTTTGATTAATTTTGTTTATTGCTTCATCCCAGGTTATTATGTTTTGGAAATAAATATGGAAATAAATATGTTGGCAATAAAGCTTAGAATCACCATAGTAGACCTGCAGTCTACCAGAAGTTTGCAAACCTTTAGCCGTTCCACTTTCATGCAGTCATTTTTTCTTAGGGGTCTCAGGGTAACAAATCAATCAAGTCCAAAAGATACTGTGTTGACAGAAGGAACTAAGACAACACAATTTTTCTGTGCAGCTATCAGCTGTAATGTAAGCATTCTCAGCCCTAATAATAAGCCTAACCCCTCTTCTGTGAAGGTCAGGATGAAGAAGGCGAGTTCTGTTTCAGAGTCCTGTATCATCTGGCATGACTGCTAAGAAGGATGCCTTTCAAATCTGGCAGTGTTCTTGTGATAAGAGCATTTGTCCATAGGAGCCACAAGCCTATTTCACGGAGCCTGTTGAACAGCCACCAGAGGATATTTAGTCTCTGCTGGCCTGGAATGATCCCAGGACTGAAAAGCTTCTCAGCCACTACCAGTTTTTCTCAGCTACATAGTTCTGGGGTCAGGTAGTTTCAAATCTTCCAAGATCGATGTTGTTTGTGAGTTTAAAAGGGGTTTTTTTCCCTCTCCTGTGGGAATTGCCACCATCTGCAAGTCTCCTTGATCCTTGTTTTATATTATTACATTGGTATCATTTAGTGTATTTATTAACAATTTGATTTCCTTTTTCCTTTCTCTCTTTTCTCCTCAGATCACTCACAATCAGTTTGTGGCCTTTCTCTGGAGGAACCTTTCCGTGTCTCTTGTGTGAGTATTTATAACATTTTTTTACTTTTCATTGATATAAGTTGTGCCTTTTCTTCAAGTTCCATCAAAGTCAGCCTGGGGCCTCTGTTGCTTCCCATGGCCACAGGACTCAATACTGAATTTTTATTCTAATGCAGTCCAAGATTTCACTAGTAGTGTCACTTTATGGGACTCAGATTTTAGTTCAGTGACATTGTATGATTGATTGATTGATCTGGAATTTATATGTGCATTTCTGGATAACAATATGGAAGATTTCTGTTTATATGTGGGGGTATGCTTGTTCTGATGGACATTGTGCTGTTGTGTGCTAGTTCAGGATGAAATATAAAGTATTCCATGCTGTGCAAGTGCAAAGCAAGTGCAGAAAACAGTCAACTAGCATTGCAACCTGTCCACGCTGAAGTTTGACCCTGTGGTGTGGGACCCTTTCTTACCCAGTCCTGGCTGCTCTCTGAGCTGCTCTTCTTATCTGAGTAGATTAAATGTGCTGTATTCTCATTGACATTCAGTAGTATCAGGATTAAAAATCTGTCAGTGATTTCTTTGGAAGGTGTTATGCAGGATTCTTTTCTCACCTAGTCACATTCATTTGAGTTTGGTTGCTGCTTTGTAGGTTGGTGATTCGCTGACCTTTTTAACTGAAGAAATTATTATGTTTATCCAGATAATTGTGTTTTCAAGACCCAGAACAGGAAGAATTAATTTTTTTCATGGTTTAAGTTTTGTTCTTTTTCTTTTTGTGGGGGGAATAAGGGATGGAGCCTTTGGGAGTGTTTGTTTGTTATCACTTGAGTTTTAATTTTGTTAGGTTCTGACACACGACAGTTTTGCGCATTTGGAACAAAAACTCACATTTTTCTGGGATTCCTTCATACATATTGGCAGTGGAATCTGTGCTTTCGAAACAATGACTCTTCTTGTTGAAATATAAAGGGAAATATAGCACTACCACTTCATAATATTTACTATAGTTAAGTAAAGACAGACCAAAGTTTTCCAAATGTCCACCAGTATTTTAAGCCACTGTTTTGGGATGTCCAAGCTGAAGCTATTTAGCGAATGCCAAAAATAATGAGGACTTTTAAATTTAGGTTTAGAACTCCATGTCCGAATATACCTGGACTTTGTGTTACTTCAGATCTCCACTTTGCAATTTAAATTCATGTTTCCTACCTGTTCAGAGAGAAAAGTAGATGACTGTTAAAGTGCTGCCTGGAATTAAAAAAAAAAAAAATCACAGTAAGAGAAATAGCTCTTTCATATTAGGAGAGGAATTAGGGAGAGGAATTAAACCTGCAAATCTGTAAATTTATGTTCAAGTTGTGTTTTAATTGTTGGAATTTCTTTAAAGGAATGCAAAATGGGCATCAGTAATTTTTTCAAGGTGCTTGCTGAAACCACAAAAGAGCTTTCATTTCCCAATACTAGACCTAAAATATGTGGCTTTAACATTTAAAGTTGACCCACTACTTTTGCAGTGCAGAAGGAAATGGCATGGTGCCTTCTTCCCCACCCTGTGGGCAAAAAGATGAGATTTGCTGCAGTGGCTGCAAAAGGTGGTATGACAATGCTAGCTCCCAAGGAAAAGACGTATTTGAGTTGACCTATTATGCCTATGGTGTCCCCATATTTCTTTCCCTTCTCCTTTGCCTTTCATTATAAGGTGTCCCAAATCTGTAATTTACAGCATGCTGCTCCAGTTTTGCTCTGATATATTTGCTACAAATAAGTAGGAGCCTATGCATGTCCATAGCTGCCTGTGGCGGTGTCAGGCCTGCGAGATGAGGGGAGCAGAGGCGCCCACAGAATGCAACACGGCTTATGTCTAACGTGACATTTATTTGACTCAGAAAGGCAATTGATTAAAGGCCCATCGGACCTTTGCCATCATGTATTATGTATTTATCCAGCAGGAGCAGTTTATAACAGCCCCTGACAAATCCTATTACTTTTGTTGCAGAAGTTCATAATATCAATAAAAAGCATTAATGATACTCAGGGATGGGAAGCGTTAACACCGCTTCTGTTAACACTTCCCACAGCAGTGGCAAAACCATTTATGTCTCTGACAGACACCATGTGCCTTCAACATTTGCACGAAGGCACCAGTTTAACATTGTTCTACCTCTGCAGGGCAAGGCAAGGCAGTTAGGTGGAAGCAGCAAGCTGGCTTCATGATGGGTAGGTAGGTATGTGGAAACCTGAAGCTGAAATCCCTCTTCGACAGTGCTTTGTTGTGTGCCAATGGATTTGTTGTTTTTCATCTGTCTGCATTTGTTTCTTGACATGTAGGATTAGAATCACATGTTCTCTTGCTTCTTTAAGTCAGGCTTATTCCACAACTAAGAAGGGCTTCTTGGTGCTCCTCCATTCCTAAATGAACAAGCTCCATAGGAGCCCTACTATATTTCAGGCATGTCTTGTTCTGTACTGGCTCTTCCCTTTCTCTGTGGAAGGCTGGTACTTCAGGCCATAGATAGTCTTGGTTCTTTTTGGTAACAGAAAAAGTGTAAATGGGACATTTTTACACTAGAAGCTGTTAATGGTACCTGACAAGCATGTTTCTGATCTAGATAACTGATTTGTTCTGCCCTCTATCTCAGTGTCCAGCACTGGGCTCTCTTTTCATATCCCTTCCCACAACTTCCTGATGAATCAGTCTTCATCCTTCTCCCAGATGATACACACATGTCTACCTAATTATATGGCATCAGGGCTTTGGAGGTGGAAGGATTTCATAGATCTCTGCCCCAAACTATATTCCCACTTAAGAGGAATACAGTTGATCTCTGCTCCCCTGGAATGTGCTCAGGACTTTGAGAGACACAGGTTCTTTGTCAAAATCATACTTTTCATGGAAGAGGTCTTCTGTAGCAGTATCGACATGACTAAGGTGCTTTACAGAAGGAGAGATAGCTACACTAGGATAAATAGTTATAGCAGGACACTTCCTTAACTTCCAGAGAACTACCTGTTCAGATGGAGCCCATAAAATATTGAAAGGTTATCTGCTGTTGGTGTTGGTAAGTGCAAATCAGAAGTGCACCAAAGTCATCCAGATACAAGGAAGTCTCAGGACACGTTAACCTAATTCCATGGATATCTGTCTATCTTATTTAAATAGATTTCCAATGTAACCAGGTTGTACTGAGCTCCAGCATCATTCCTGAGCACTGATTCTAATTCTTGTTACTTGACATCCTAGTTTTAAAAAAGGAAAGAAAAAAATAAAAGTAAAAAAAAAAAAGAAGGAAAAAAGTGCAAAAAGTGTCATTTATTCCTTGGCTTCATGAAGATGTATTTGGTCAAGTAATGATGACCTAAGGGAAGCTGAGAGGCATCTTACTGATCTCATCATAGTTATGAGAACCATCCATCATATGGTCAGTGATTTGTATGTCAAAAGACACCCAGCAGTATTCCAGCCTGCCAGTAACCAGTTTCTGAGAATCCTTACTGACTTTGTCAGACGTGATGATGCTCAAATAGTCTTTCATATCTATGTATGTGTCCCCGCTTTGGTACTTGTTCGCCACCAAACTGTCATCTGTTGCCACTCTGAACCATTATCATTGAATAACAACGAACTGGCCCCCTCTGAATCCCTTTCTGGTTCTGTGCTTAGTGGTGTTGTGCAGATGAGGAGCAACAGCAGTGATTGCTACATCAGGAACAGGGAGGAGGCATCTTTTCTCAGGTTTCTTAAGAAGCTCTCCCTTACTTGAGAAGAGGATAATAACCTCCAGGTCAAGCTTATTCATGAATCAGAAATGAACATTTGCAAAATGCCAAAAAAGTCTACATGTAATAAGCCTTATGTTTACAACAGCTTTCAAGAGTTAGCATTTTTCAAGAATTATCATAATTAATGTAATAAATAGGCATGCAAATTATCCAGAAGAATCAGTTGATCTGCTTCTGAAAATAAGGAGGTTTAGGAAGGAAATGGTCACCTCAACAGCAGTCTGAGACAGGAAAGGAATATTCTTTTCTCAGCTATTATGTGTCTCCTGAAGGAAGGGAATGTTCCAAAAAAGAAAACAACACGGGCAGAGGCAAATGAGAGAAATGGTGAAACAGCCTCAAAATGGCAGCCAAGCTGAAATTCTACTCTGGTGTATTCATGGAAATGAAACTGTATAACTGAGAGTACACCTTGGGAAGAATGTTCTTGAGCAATGCCACAATTTTAAGATTTATTCTTTATCTGAAGATGTAGCCATCAAATAAACAAATAAAATATCAAATAAACTTAACAAATAGACTTGCATGGAAAAAAAACCCTCATTATTTAAAACAAATCTGTCAAAGTTCACAGGTTTGTTTTAAAGCGTCTGACATAAATACAGACCAGATATCCAGAAAACTCAAGACGTAGCCAGATTTACAAAAAAGGGGAAACTTTGGACCCAGTTTTTCATTCAAGCATTGGTTTAAGTGTTGACATTCAAATTGTTTAGCAAGTAATAAAGGCTGCACGTAGCTGTGAAGTTGATGTGTGGATTACAATAGAGGCGTGTGTGCAACCTGCCTTCTAATTGCAATACCTACAATATATCCACTGGTGCTGGATGAGATTGAACTCAAGATTGGCCAGCATGACAGCTGAAAATGTCACACCTTTCTGCCATTATGCATACCAGCAATCTCTTTGTTCTGAGTTATTTTTCCTTTACTTAGTGTAATATAATGTATTGAGTGTTAGCTTTTTTTAAAATATTACAGAGTACAACAGAAGAAAAAAAATTACTTTAACTAGACAGTTGTAAGAGCATAATATTTTAGGTTTAACTAGAAAAAAGAAGGAGACGGAGAGAAAATGGAGTTGTTCAATTCACTTTTACCCCACACTGGCATAATTTAATATATTTGGATGGAAAAGACCACCTTTCCAAAGCAGTAGCAGCATTTCCTACAGCAGTTTGAATGCCAACCATCAAAATATTAAGACAGACCAGTTTGTTAGGTCAAAATCACTGTTCAAAATGGTAACAACTAGAGTGTGGCAGAGTTTTTCAGAATATTCCCTTTGTAGTTATGGTAAATTATCTTCCAGCTTTGGCAAGCACATTGCTATTCTACAGCTGTATCACCAAATGTCTTTTTCTTTTCTGAGCTTTATTGTGAGTCCTTCTCCTAAGTGCAGAAATCCTCTTTGGTGCATCCTGCTTTAGTATCATGTTGTGTATCTGCCTCCATCAAATATATTCACCAGATATAGGGTAAAAATGGTACCAAGAACATTTTGTGCTGGAGGAGTGGTTGTTATAAAACATAACATCCAGAAATAGGATGTTTCCCAAAAGTCACCTTTTGATCAAGACATCGTAGATATGTCTTTTGAAGCTGGCACCAAGACATGAACACTCAGGGAGGTCCAAATCCCTGCCCACATGCCCATGTTCATGCTGAATGTCCTCTGTGTGAGACACTAGATGGAAAATGAGCTTGTAAGAAGATTTCCTCCATCTCCTTCTCCTCTCCACCACTCCCACTTAAAAAAGAAGCAAATCATCTGCCATGTATTTCGTCTGTATGCCATTACACAGGTGCACATGTCAAAACACATGTGAGTAGTCTTCAGGCCGTGCTTCCTGAAGGCTGTATTGCCTTTTGATGGGAATGGGAACTCTTAGACATAAAAGATCACAGTATATTGAGAAATAATGATTCTTTCCTCTGAAGTTCTTGTTCACTGCTGAAGCTTTCCATCATTTTGGATAATATCGTGCTGCATATGCTTCACAAATTCAGCCCCCCAGCTAATATTTTCATTTCATGTGTTTGCATGCCCAAAATATTAGATTTTTGTGCACCACCGAAAGCAAATGCTTTTAGATCTGAATAGATCTTGCTCTCTCTCTCATTCCACCGTACTGAGTTTTAAGTTTAATAGAATAGCAGTATCAGTTTTCTGAATGATGTTTGCTAATGTTTTAGCTTCTTGAGCATACTTTAAACAGCTTGAATTTTCAAGGACAAAATTGAAATCCCAACTTGAAATAGCATGCAATTTAGAAGTATTCGTGCCTCACCCAATCACCAAAGTAAGGATCAGTTGCAGCATTTGGATCTGGGTGTGTATTTAAATTTCATATTTGTCCGTGTTCATTTATCCTGGATGTCTGAAAAGAGATTAATTGCTTTTCAATTTTTGCAGTAAACCCACTTCTACATAAAAGACAAAAAATAATGTGTAACATTCTGGATGCTCTGCAATATGCACTGGAGGTTGTGAAGGAGAACTACTATGTGTGATCAGCATATAACCAGCTCTGAAGAATAAAGTTTTTCAGACACTGTTTTTCAATTTTTGCATTTAATTTTTTTTTGCGTTTTGGGGTTTAGGGCAAATTTCTTGCATGAATGTCTGTGCATGCTTAACATGGTCCCGTCATGACATTAAATACTTAAATTCTGCCACAGAAGGCTAAATGCAGCTTCTCTTCCAGTGATCTTTAATGGAAAGGTAGCAATTCTAGTCATTCAAATACCTACAGACGGAGACATGCCTCAGGGAAGATTGTCAAAAATCCTGTTTTTTCTTGTTGAAAACAGTTTGGCAGATCTTTTGTTGTGGAACCTGCAATTTAATCTCTCGTTGATACCGTGACTTCTGTGGCAATGTCTTCACCTTCCATCCTGGCTTGTGCTGCTCTGCTAGTGGGCACTCCTGTTTTTCCTATTGCAGGAATGTACAAAGTGTCAGTCCTAGCCTGACTGACTTAGAGAATCATGTAGTGTGTTCAGGGAGAACCAATGTTTTTGTAAGTGCTTCTGATCACCAGGTATTTCTCCTCCACATCTTGTTCCAGCAGTATTTTCTTGGGAAGCAGGGTTCAGCATTCAAAGGCATTCAGCAAGATTTTGTAGATGAATGGTCATCCTGTTCTGGGAATAAGAATATTTTAAAAGCACAAAACTGAATTAGATATTTAATTAAACTGTACAAGTGAAGTGTTGAGAGAGTTGTAGCATCTCTGAACATTCCAAAGGATGGAGACAGAGAAATTACACTTGAACATTACAGGTAGATGAGAACTAAATATTGTTAATGAGCAATTTATTGGTATTGATTGATCCTTAATAACTGTTAAGTGTGCCCCCACTTTTTCCTAATCTATGCCCCCTCCCCTTAAGGAGCCTTACAAATAAATGTTAGCTGCTCCACCCAAATCTTACCAGATAGAAAAAGCTATTTTATTTAACTTAACAATTGCGGAAATATAGCCTTCAGCTTGCCCAATAATTCTTTCTTCACCACTTCTCAATCTCCCCTTCAGGTAAGCAGTTGCCCACCTTACAGTCCTTTTGCAAATCTTGATCTAAACTCATAATTTCCCTTGTGATACTGTATCAAATGCTCTACTGATAAATTAAATTTACTGCATTTCCTTTGTCTGGATAATCAGTTATCTTATCAAAGAAAGTTATCAGGTTTGTCTACTACAAACTACCTTTGGCAAACTCATGTTTTGTTTCATCCCATTTTCCATTTACCTGCATGTCTTTTCCATTATTTTTTCCTTCAACATTTGCTGCACTCATGCTATTGAAGCTCCTGATGTTACATCAACATCAAACAGGTGTAAGTGAGATCAGAATCAGTTTCAATATGCTGTAGTACAGCCTTGCATAAGCCTATTCATTCTCTTGACTGCAAAAAGCTAAGTTCTCATCTGGCAGACAAGTAAAACATCATTTTTTATTTTTCATTGTCATTACAGCAAAGGGCAGGTGGGCTGATTTTGAGCCTTGGCTGGTGAATGTTTGCAATGATGTGCAAAAGGGTTTCTAGAGATAGAATCAGAGACATCTACCTGCACATTAGAGTGCTTGGGCACTTGCATTAGAAAAACCTTAATGTATGTATCAGTAATGAAAATCTTAATTAAGAACGCTGCATCATTGTCCATGAACACTCTTTCTTTCTCTGTGTGTGAAGCTCTTTGTGTATTTCAGCATCTACCTGGTCTAGACAGACAGAGCCCTCAAAGAATGTGTCTGGCAGATCTCTTGATTATTAACAACCAGAAAATGGCAAACTCTTCTTCTTTTGTCTCAGCACTGAAACTCAGAATACTGGAGCATACAGCGTAACTTGGAGTTTGTTTGGACTTTTTCTGTGGCTTTTTCCACTTCATTGTTATACTGGTGGGTTTCAAAGTCTAGTAGCATTGAGTAGAACTGAGTGATGTAACTTAGAGCAGCCAAAATGTGCACAGACACCTATTTACCCAGTAGAACATCTTCTCCTTTAGCAGCAGCACACTTGCCTGGACCATGTTCTGCATGCACGAAAAAGTACACGAATGGGTGTGACAACTGCGATGTTCATCTCCCTAAACTCAGGAAATTTAGAGTGAAGGCTCCCAGAGCAACCTTGCCTCTTCCCCTCGCTTACTCTAGGGTCTCTTAGTGATCCCTTGGCTTTCCAAGGCAGACAGTACAGACAGGAGACAGGGCAACAGAGAAGAGCTGCTTGAGGCTTTTTCCCTGTAATTGTATTCCAGCGACGTTTGTTTGCTGAGCACCATTTGTGCGTTAGATGTGGTTTGAAACACATTCAGGAAACCTCTCCAAGTAGTGGACATACAATTGATTTATAGGTGTACTGGTAGAAGCACAAATTGTGTAAAGTAAGGAACAGTGTATGCAACACACACACATTTGCCAGGGTTGTATCTTTTGCTTCCAGATGAGTCAGGTTGTCTTCTCAGATTCACTGTTATGTCACTGACATTGGTGGCTTCTGTGGACTCACACCTGCATGGTAGGAGGATATGTCCCAGGAAAGGGCAGGAGCAGGAGATACTGCTATTTACTTTGAATAGGAAACAACTCTAGAGTCTCTTCTTGTCTATACAAATCATCGCAGTTGAGACCCATATAAAAACCTACACATGCAGTGACTTTATTTTTTCATCTTTAGAAAGAATTCCTCCAGTCTGACAGAAGAGTTCATGCTGAGGCCAGTAGCTCATGCAAGGCACAAAAGCTGCATATGCCTTTATATTGTCCTATGAAAAAACAGATCTGAGAGTGAAACCCATGTAATCCAATAATCCCTCAGACTACAGCTGCTGTTTCAGCCATCATTATTATTCTCAGAACCAACACTTACTCCCCTAAGACATCAGAACCTGAAATATTCCAGATTAAATGAAGTGGGATTGAAAGATGATTAGTGGGCTGGAGCTTCCCTCTTATGTGGAAAGGCTGAGGGACCTGGACCTGTTCAGCCTTGGGAAGAGGTGGCTGAGGGGGAATCTTGTAAAGATATAAAACAACAGCAGTCTGTCCTTGTGGCCAGGAAGAATGAGATCCTGGGGTGCATCAGGAAGAGAGTTGCCAGGAGATTAAGGGAGGTGATCCTGCCCCTCTGCTCAGCCCTAGTGAGGCACATCTGCAGTGCTCTGTCCAGCTCTGGGCTCCTTATTTCAGGAGGGATATGGATTCCTGCAGCCAGTGCAGCAGAGAATGACAAAGATGATTAGGGGGCTGGAGCATCCCTCTTAGGAAAGGCTGAGGGAGCTGGGCTGGCTCAACCTCCAGAAGAGATGACTGAGAGGGGATCTCATTAATGTCTGTCAGTATCTGAAGGCAGCGTGTCAGGGGATGGAGCCAGGCTCTGCTCGGTGGTGCTGAGCAAGAGGCAACGGGCAGAAATTGAAGGCACAGAAGTTCCACCTGAACATGAGGAAGAAACTCTTTACTATGCAGGTGACTGAGCACTGGGACAGGTTGTCCAGAGAGGTAGTGTCTCCCTCACTGGAGATATTCCAACCCCATCTAGACCCAACCCTGTGCCATGTGCCCTGGGATGACCCTGCATGAGCAGAGAGGCTGGATGAGGTGACCCATTGTGGCCCCTTCCAACCTACCCCAGTCTGTGATTCTGTGAAATGGCTGATTCTGCATGGCTTGGTATCAAGTCAGTGCATTTTTATCTAGGCAGAATATAAGTGAGGAATCACCTCCAGTCTGATTTGATGCCTTTCTATACCAAAATGCAAACATGCAGTAATTAAAACTGTCCCCTAGTCTTCCTGCTACAGCTGAGTCACAGATTGCAAGAAGAGTATCTTTTGCTTTTTTTTTTGCTTTCATTTTTCACTGGTCATTTACACAATTGCCTGCTTACGGTTAAAAAAGTGTAGCTCGGTTTCTGGAAGAATATTTAGGAAAATAAAGATATTTTAATATGGTAAAAACCTTGTTATTTCAAAACCAAATGGTTTCAAACATGTCGGTGCTGCTACTTCTCTTTCAGGACTATGTACGTGTCAAGTTTGATGTTTTAAAACAAAGCTGTGTTATAATTATACAAGCATGTTTGAGAAAAAAAGGCTTATGGAAAACTTAACAGCTGGAAACTGTTTTATACATACTTGGATGACTCAAAAGCAGCTGAATGGGTTTTTGCAAAACTTTACCAAAAATGACATTTCTGGATTGAGACAAGGCATGAGAAATAGCAGCTGAAAAGGTAACAGTTTCACAAAGGTATGAGCAAATATAGACAGAGATTATTTAATTCATCAATTTCCACTGTACAGTCATTAATGTAATGCTATAAAAATAAAAGGATTCATATTTATATAGTTTCTAAAGGATTTCAAAGATCTGTACTAGACTTTAAGGAACTAAGCTTTGTGGCTGAGCGCTAATCAAATATTAATATTTATATTTCATTGGAATACCTCATATTCAAACAGGAAAACAAAGACATAGAGAAAGGTAGAGGGTTTGCCAGAGTCTGCACAGAAAGAGAAGACCACATTTAGCACCCGTGCCTTCAGATTGCTCAGCTTGGCACTGCAGGAGCGCACTTGGCATCAGGGAGCTCCTGGCTTCTCTCTCCCTCTGACTCCCGCTTCAGGCACACCCAGCTTGTAGGTGAAGAGTCTCTCTCACACACATGGGCTGGGCTCAGGTACCCAGCTCCCTTCTTTCTGTCTCCACACTTCATTCCCAAAGGCAACGTCTGCCAAATTCTGGCTACTGCGATCGTGAAGCTTGACTGCATTCAAGTATCACCCCTATTTCAAGTGTGCATACACTCCTCCTTCTCCACCTGTTTTTGAGGACCGTCAAGGTGAGAGAGCTGTCACCAGAACCCTCTTCTGGGGTCTTTTCCAGTGCATGGTTCAGTCTAGAACTCTTTAACAATCACTTTACTGTTTGAAACCTCAGTCACTGAACAAATACGATTTTACTGCTGCTTAGTTTGGATGTTGAACTGTATTGGAGGAAACTGCTCTACTTTCATACTGAATTTTTTTTCAGGGTGGTGTGTGTGAAAAATAACACAAATAGGAGTGTTTTTGGATGGTCACACTGAGCAGTCAGCAAGAAGAAAAGTGCAGTATGGTGAAGGGAAATCTGTTTGTAGTAAAAGCAATATGGGCTTGTGGTTTTGCTGGCAGGACCAAGAACATGAACTGTCCACTTTAACCCCAGCTGTAAAACTCCCTTCTGTTAGTGGAGAAATGACTTGATGTCCTGTTGTTGCACCTCAATTTTATCTTCATGGTGTCAACCATGACCCAGCTCACCAGAATACCATTCCTCTTGAAGTTCAGGTATTAGCAGAGGTTTTGTAGAGATGCTTTTCTAACCTAACAAGCCCACTCCTTGTCAATGTTAAGAGTGTCATTGTCTTCCTTTCCCAATTAAACAGGCTTTTATGGCTTTCACTTTTTTAGCTTGGCAGAATCACCAGTTCTGGGAGCAAAGATTCACTGCTGCCTTGTGCATTATACAGATTTCCAGTAGCAACCTCAGATTAAGAATTTGGTATTGATATTTTCAGTGGGACATAATTTCATTTTCTCAGCACAGCTGATCTGAGCTCCTTGAGAAATGGTAATCATGAGACATTGCAATCTTTGCAGGCACATTTGCAGTAGCCCTAGATCTGGTTAGATTTAATGTTTGCACCTAAACTATGAATTTACATGAGTTAAAACTTGAGTTTACCAGGTAGGAGCACCTAACTCCACAGATTCCCTTGGCAAAACCAGGTGTCATCAGTCTTTTCTCAGTTTTTCAAAGGTTTTGGCTGTGCCCTGTGTATTGACCATTTTGCTCGCAAAGGGCCTCAGTTTTGTTTTCCCTTTATCATTTCCACTTTGAGCTGTCTAGTGTTGCAGTGGCTCTCACAAGAAGCTGTCCTTGTACTCCTGCCAAAACCAGAATTACAGCCTAAGTCAGCCTTTAACTGGGCATTAGAAGGAAATGGCACTCTTCTCATTTTGCTTAGCAGTATCACTTCCTCAGCTCCACAAATAATTATCTGATACAAAACTTCTCCATTATTGTGTTTAAGGGTTTTGAGACTCTTGTACCTAAAAAAATTCAAATGCTGAGCTGTGTTGTTATGCGTATTGCTCCTTCTTGTATGTGAATATCCTAAGCACCAGGAAGTGCCAGGTTCAGGGATCTTTTTGTCAGAACTCATCATTTCTTGTTTTCTAAGTCATCTTTTAGATTGTATGAATTTTAAATATTTGTTGGCTAGAGGACAATATGTTGAGATACCTGCATAGAGAAAAGACAAGAACTACCAAAAGGCAGAAGCCAGCAAGTTGGGTAGTCTGTTGAAGATAAATCCTTTCCTAGAGAAAAAGTTACATCCTGTAATGCCCAGGTCAGTTGGATATAACAGCATTGCAGGCTGACAAATTCTCTGCTTTCCTGCTAACTATTATGAACAGAACTTAAAAAAAAAACAAACAACCAAACAACAACAACAACAACAATAAAAACCCCAGAACATTAATTACAATTACATTTTAACTATGATTGAAGTAGGAGAAACAAGCCTAGTAAACAGTGTTAGAAAGTATTTCCCATTATAGTCCGTACAAGAACTGGCATAATTTAAATAGCATGGGTGCATATGGGATGCATTTAGGAAGCATCAGAAACTTCACAGCATTCTCTTTGCTCCCACTCCACTCCATCAGGTTTTTGTTCTTCAGCTCAGCTGCCTTTGCAGGACTGCATCTTAAGGTGTAGCCAGTTTTAGCTGAAAGTTTTCAGACTGTCACTGAAAAAAAAAAAAAGGAGCAGGAAAACACAATTAAAAGTTTCATTTCTCTTGCCTAATTGAAACAGCAAAACAGGTTTGGCTGTTCTGGTGTGAGAGGCAAAGCAGAAAGTACAGCCCCTCTGTTTAAAATAAAATTACTATTTTACAGCCCACTTTGCACAGGTGGCCAGGGAGGCAGGCAGGACGGGTTGTGAGAGAAAGAGGCTGCAAGGAGAAGCAATGCAATCTCTTACACATCTTAAGCAACAGTCAGACCCTTTGGTACTATGTATGTCCAAAGTTTAGTTGAGCTGGCACAGCAAGGTTGTGCTACCTATGTTTGTGTGGTCCACCTGCATGTACGTGCTATTGGTGAATTTGTGAACCTTCCCCTCAGCCCATTTACAGCTTGCCCAGGGATTTAGCAGAGTTTTGCAATCTTTCTCCAGAAGTCTGGCTCGTCAGATGTAACATTAAATGAAATTGGTTTGTATTGCAACAGGATTGGTGGGAGGATCAAAGGCTTGGTGTAAAATAAAAGGAGGTTTTTGGGTTCTGTGTGCTGAAATGTTTCTATTTCCCTTATTTTTATTATTAGTGTATATTAAGCAATTGAATTCTCCAATAGTAAGCAAAAAAATTCTACCAAAGCAGTTATTAAAGAAAGCCTCTTCAGTTACAAGGGCTGAGTGTTACAGCTATAAAGGGTCTTAGAAACTGTGTTCTTTTAAGGCTGATCAAAGTTTAGTTTTAAAATCAGGGGTGTGCACCTAGACAATATAATATATCTGATAATTCTGGTTTAGTCTGAAGAGCCTGGGGTCAGCTAGAAATTTGCCAGATTGTCTCTCAGGTCAGGAAGTTGTTCTGGTTTACAAATTTAAAAGCCAAATTCTGTTTTAGTATTTCTTAAATGTCAAAACAACCCTCTGACCTTGAAAATTACTTTTTCTGTGTACTTTTGGGGCTTTTAAGTAAAAACCAGGCCTTTTTCTTAGTGAAATATGGTAGCCTGTTAGTCATCAAATCTGAGAATTTAGAGAAGGGAGGGGGACATTAACTCATCTTTTCTTTCCCTTTGCCAGTGCAAGAATGGGCTTCATTCACATCAATGGCAACTGGAGGGAAAAAGACATGCTAACCTTTAACTGTGCTTCCAGTTTATTTCCATAATGTACACTGTGGCTTTTTCCAAGGATGAGTCCTCTGCCTGCAGCCTTTCAGACCTCATAATAATAATAAAAGAGAGGACAAGTTTCTCTGCTCTCTTTCAGAACTTAGCCTCCAATGCCTTGATTTTGGTTTGTCCCCACCTAAGCACTGCTGGAAGGTAAAAGCCATATTTATTGCAGCTGGCCAATTGCACATTTCTGTAACCCAAATTGGTCATTCCTAGCCCTCAATAATACGATTTGTTGATCTTAAATATGGCATTTGAGCAGCCCATTTAGTTTACGTATCTCCAGTATTCTCCTTTTTGGAAAGTAATTTTTCCACTTCTGAAATTTTGATGAAAACTGAAAATATGTCCTTCCTTCATCCCTTCTCCATCCACCTCTTCTTCTCATTCTTGAATTTCCTTTTGGAAAGCAGGTATCTGTGTGGTGCCCCTGTTTCCAGCAGAGCAGAAGCAGCCTGCCCTTCTCACTGTGAATGAGAAATGGCATGGGAGGGAGCAGCCTGTAGCCCTTCTCTCTCCCCTGAAAGTAGAGCCTAACTCATCCTCAGATGCTGCTGCTCTGTGCAAAACTGATTTCTGATCTTTTTGGTTCTGATATCATGAACCCCAAAACTTGGTGTGAGCACTGTGCCTCTTCTGCCTCCATTATCCTCAATTGTATCTAATGTTAAGGCATTCTCCAAGATTTTCTGCCCAAGGATTTGCAGTTACTAAGTGATTGTTAATGACTTAGCTCTTTCCCTGGATTTCTGTGAAGTATGGAGGTAATATTAGCTGTAGGGGAAACTGAGGCATGGGAGGAGTCTGGATTTAACAGAATACCTAAGCACATTGAGTTAAGGGTCATTTCAAGAGATTTGCTGAGAAGTTGTTTGCTGAAAAACATAAATAACTGCATTGTGTTTATAGAAATCAATTAATTAGGTACCACTGTAAAAAAGAGATGGAGAAATCAAGACATAGCATTTTAAGGTCAAGCAACCTGAGAGTTTATGCTCACAGAGGTAAGGAGCTTTCTTTTCTTAGTCTTTTTGGTTACATTCCTTCCTTTCTCCATGTAGCTGACCATTTAAAAGATTGAACAAGGCTTTTTGGAGAAGGGATTAAATTTTGAGGTGTTGGTTGTAGTGTTCCAAGGTGATGGTTATTCAGCCAATTTATGATGTAGTATTATAAATTATTAAGTAGATTGAAATGTTTAAAAATAATATCTGCTCAATGATATGCCAACTTAATGTAGAACAAACACCTAGTACTGATCTGTAGTTAAATTATTTAATCTAGAACTAATCTACTGTTCAAACCAGTTTTGAAAATGGAATAGTTCTATGGCTGAAAATAATTAATTGTTCAAACCCATAGGGCTAAATCCAGCAGTGACCTAGATGATAGCAGAGAATTACACATTGGACATCAGTATGTGGGAAAGTAACAAAATAATATGTGTTGCCCTGGTTCTCTCTTATCCTGGCCAGAATCACACACTTTTGTTGGTAGGGTTCTCTGCTGGTGCTGGCTTTGTCCCCTAGTTCCTCCCTCCAGCATTTGAGTTCCAACACTTTTATGATTATTTCACAGGGAAAGTTGGTAGAGGTTTATGTTTTCTTTGCCCTGCATCCATTTTCACCCATTCTGTGACCTGGCACAGGGTGTGGGCCCTGGCTGGTCCTGTGGAAGAGTTTGGCTCGGCTAGGCTGATCCCACATCTGGCGAGGGGAGACTTCTGTCAGAGCACTCCTGGTGACATCACTGAAATTGCTACTGATGCATCCTGATGTGAAGATGAGCAGATCTCAGGCCAGTAGCCCTCACTGATGAAGTGTTTCCAGCATCCCATTTCAGGAAAAATACCAAGCTCCTTTGATGAAGGGGGAAAAAAAAACCAAAACAAAACGTGTTTTTTCTCTCTATCTCCAAACAGCTCCACAGAACAACATGAGGGGAAGGAGAACAGCAAATATTCAATGGGAAGTTTTGTCTCCATTTTTTCCTTCTTTGAGAAAAAATTCCACACAAAAATCAAAACAAGATGGAGCCCTGGAGCCCCACCTGCTGACTTGAGGGAACAGAGAGAGGGACGGAAAGATGCCTGGTCGTGTGCCAAGCATTCAGCACTGGGCTTGTAGCACTGTGATGTGGCACTTGAAGCTCTAGGGGCCTGGAGCCAGCGATACAAATGCAACAAGAACTCTCATGAAAACGAGCCTCTTAACAGCGTGTGGAGCTGGTCTGTGATGGCCTCAGGAAATCCCCCTGGCTAGACAGGGCCTTTTTATCCACTACATTGCTCTGACTCAAAGAGAAATCTCACGTAGCTTCCTCTACCAGAAACTGAACATGCATATAGTCTGCAGCGTGGGGCTTTGGAATTTCCTGATTTTCAGGTAGTCATTCACCTCCTGCCGCTCTGAAGAAGTCTGTCCTACCTTTCTTTGTTGTCTCATCGCACGTAGGGCCTGGTGCTGCAAGCACATGGCGCATCCTCAGCCATCAGGCTTCGCGCTGTCCTTCCTTTGTGGTCAGAGCCTCTGCTGATGGACACTGGCCTAGGGCCACTGGTTGGAGCTGGGATTTTCACTCCTTGGACATTTGGTGCTTTAAAGCCCTGAGAACTACTTTTAATAACACCACAACTGGCAACACTTGTTTTCAGGCCATCTACGAGCAAATGCTTGCGTATTAATTACAACAAAGAGCAAATCTACTTGACATTTGATTTTGTTTTTCTTGTTTCCTTGCAAGCTTGAAAATGAGCTGCTTTTGCCAAAGGAAAAAAAAAACCAAAATGCATTTCACGCCTTTTTTTTTTTTTTTAACTTGAAATAGGCCCCTTGAAAAAACTGACATGTTAAACACCAGCAAGAAAATGATTATTTGGACATATGGCTCCTCTTCCTGAACTTTGCAGAGAGGTTAGATAACGCTCTTTCACATCTTAAAAGACTAGACTGCTGCTACATTACTAACATATTCTTATGTAATAATCTGGCACTGATGGTACTTGATCCAGTCCCAGACATGTAAGTCTGATTTATGGTTCGGTCAGTTATGAGGGATTTTGTTTTTTCACAGATTATCTTCTAATTTGTTGGGTTTTTCATTACAGTGTCCAGAAGTAGAATATAGCATAGCAAAGCATGGAATGGAATGGAATGGAATGGAATGGAATGGAATGGAATGGAATGGAATGGAATGGAATGGAATGGAAT
>NC_031768.1:92769297-92840171 GCF_001522545.3 Parus major
TTTCTTTCTTTCTTTCTTTCTTTCCTGAATTCCACCAGTGTGTAAAGCTTTTATACAAAAAAAATTAACACATTTTGGAATGAGCCAAAAAAATAAAATCCTGCAGAAGTAGCACAATGTAGACATAATTTTTAATCTCTTGCTTATTGCTGGTACTTTCAGCATTGCAGTTTTATTCTGTGGTAACAGTTCCCTAATTCTACATAAACTGAATTAGTGGTCAGAACCGATGAGCACTCTCGTGTGGATGTAAAATCTGATAGGTGATGTCATTTAAACACATTTAAACAGTTAATGGTGGGACAGAAACAGCTTAAAATAACTGTTAGATATGTTCTGTTTTCTAAAGTAAAACTGTAGGCTGCATTTTGATCATTATTTAATTTCATGTATTTTATGCAGTTGAAGTGTCAGTCACAGGGTTTATGAAGGCAAGAACTGCATTTATGAGGCTTACACATTTAAACCTCTTTTTTTCTGGGAAGAAGAAAAGTGTAGGATGACAAAATAGAAAGTGGTGTCATCTCACTGAATTTGTTTACGTGTTAGCAAATAAGCACCCATTTGATTTAATTATGCTGTATTTTGAATAAATGAGACAGTTGTCTGACATGAGAAATCACTTAATGTCCAAATTTACTGAGAACTTTTGAGAGACCTCCATATGTAAAGATTTTGTGTGGCAACAAAATTGATAAAAAAAATTTTAGTTCTGACATAACTGAAGTAATATACCTGAATGAACACATTTCTCCATTCTGTGGCTTTTGAGAACATAGCTAAGAAAAAGGCAATTTGAAAGAAAATGGGACTTTGATGAAATTCCCAGCTTGTAGCACTGTCCACTGAAATAAGGATAACCTGAATTCAGTCCTGACTTGGAATGAGTTCCTGAGTTCATGAAAATAATGGAACTGATGTGGATCTGGTACAATATTTCAAGTCAGTGTCTTGATTTATTAGGACTAGGAGGAAAATATATTGCCCTGGCCAGGCAGTGGCAGAAAAATGATGATTGCTAACTTGTTTTTTACTTGCTAGACTTGTCACACAAATTCTACTTATCACTCTCTCAGTTTTCAGTATCAAAAGGTTTAAATCTTTCTGATTTAGGAAATCTGTTGCAAAAAGACCTGCCAACTCTCCCCAGGAAAATAAAATCAACATTCAGAGAGATACATGCCTTTGTCATGGTGAGCAGGCACAAGAGTTTTCTGGATCAGCCAATTCATGAAACCCAGAATCTTCAGCCAAAGTAGACGTGCTACCCCCTTGAGCCTCTTCTGAGTCCTTAAATTCAAAATTTGCTTTGGCACAATGCTTGAATGCCATCACAAAAATGTGTGCAGTGGACATTACAGTGTCTTTCTTTAACTAGAACCCAGATATCAGCACAAGTGGAAATGTTCATATCCTCTTTCAGCCTAAAGCATTTTCCAGATAGGAATTAATTTATAATGAAAACTATGATAGTCTTAATTTTTAGAAGATAAATGATTGCTAATTAGTTACAATAATTTGAAATCTTATAGCTCTTTTCTCTGTGGATATCAAAACACTTCGCTAAGATGGGTAAGTATTATTATCTAATTTTTCACAGGAGATAACTGAGACAGCCAGAGGTGAAATGGCTGATACAAATTGTACACGTCATTAGTGGGTTTGGAATTAGAATTCAGGTCTCTGAACACTCCACTATCTATTTATGCAAATAGTCTATAACTATTTCTTCAACTTCAGTGATACCAGTTGTGTTACCCCATTAAAAACTCATGAACTTCATTTAAATATATCGAGATCTATTGCAATTGTTTTATTTTCATTTGTTTTCTAAATGTAAAACTTTCTGCTTGTCTATTTTCAAGTTTTCCTCAGCACTCCTAAGGGAGAAAAGCTCATTTGGAATTCTTATGTAAAATTATGCAGGAAAATCAGATTCTGGCAGATTCTCTGAACTTTTGGATGAAGATTGGCTATATAACAACAAGAATGACATGTCTGAAATATTTTTTTGTCCTCCTTGTCCTTCCTGTGGATGGCATTATGTTAGGACACTTCACATGTCCTGAAATATCAGAAATTCCTGAAATTCCTCAAAATATTTTTCCCAAATGGATTCTGATCCAAAGCTGGAAACAGGAAATGCATTTTTAGGGACTTCTTAGTGGTATCAAAATCATGATCACAAATGGAGATTTTCTGGGATCCTGCCCATATTTCTTATTCTGAGTATTCATGTTTCTTTATATACAACTGAATTTTCTGATTTCAGGTAGTTTTTTTTAATGCTGTAGTATTGATACAGACTTCAATGTGCATTTTAAGGTGTTTCATTTGGAAATGGAGAACACATATGAAATCAAAGGCAAAACAAAATATAAAGAAAGAGCAATGCTTATGCTTTTTTCCTTCTTTTTGTGAATTTTGTAAAAATGGTCGATGTGTTTGGTTTTTATATTACAAATTTATATGATAAACTTTCCACTTCAGAGGACAATAATAACAAATGAAAATTTTAGCACCCTGAAAAAGATGGTCTGAAAGACGAAAATCATGTGAGGAAGGGGTGTTATTAAGCTATTTAATTTTTTTTTAAATTGTGTTAACTTTTAAAATTTGTTTTCCATTATCATAAAGTGTTTTGAAGAAAGTCATTTTCTCTTAAAGATTCATCTCTCTTGCTTTTCATTTTAAGATATTAGGTGAGCTCAGCATGTCTGCCTCTGGATATTTTTGTCAAGTCCACCACAAGGTGAAGGAATAGCCTTCTTGTCTCAAAAGCAGATCTTATATCCCAGAATATTAACGAGAAACTCAACACATTTAAATCATGTCAGTTCCCACCATTACACAGTATTTAGATGAAAGTCTTGCTGTACCAATTCATTCAGAGCCTGGAGTCCTAAAGCCAATTAATTCACTCTACAAAGTAGGACATATCTTTGTATTATCTACATTTGTGTACAGGCAGAAGACAAATAGCATCTTTGGGAATCTCAAAGCATTTGAGAGGAAACAAAAATGGTCAAAATGGTAAATAAAGGCAACAATACTAAAGGTTTGTCTTTACCACTGCCAGGGAGTGAGGACATCCATCTTTTCCAATGGAAGAGGAACCAGAAGAAGATGCAGAGTCAGATTCCAGTGGTGAGTATTTCCCCATTACAGCGTGATTTCAGTATTGAACCTACAGTAACTTCTGGCTTCTTCCACCACTCGCCCCTTTCTTACTTCATCTCCAGTTCCTGCTCTTGGTGTTGCCAGATTTTATTTTTACTCTGATCATAGTGAAGTTCTGAACTAAGAACTGTGCCTGCTGTTCCTGCTGTGCCTCAGCTCTCAAAGTCATTCCCCTGAAAATTTCTGTGGCTTAGACTTGTCTTTGTAGCTAATACTGAAATCAGCTTTTTAACTCCGCAGACTCTTTCAGTCAGAGGACAGTATTTTTTTTTTTAACATATTTTTCATCTTGGAATGCCTGTCCAGTGACTATTTCAGGTGTCCTGTATGCCATCTAACACACTAGATCCAGGCAGCATGAATAACAAATCCACTTTGGAAGGATTTTGTGATGCATTGCTGCATCACTTTTGGCATTTGTTTGGTCTTCCTATTACACCTTTTTTTTCTGTTATAGAATGTGTTTGTTTCTTTCCTTCCCCTAAGTTTTAAATTACTCTTTCTTGGAATCAAACTTCTCCTTACACTTAATGCTAAACAGCAAGAAGTGTGTTGTTGGACAGAGGAGTTTCTTTTATTACTACAGAACTATATATTTATTTATATATATATTTTATATTTGTTCATATATGAACAAATTAGTCCAAGGAATTCGTATCTAAGATGGTGATCCTAATTATACTTTGCAAAAGAAAACAAAACAAAGTGTTTAGAAGGAATCATCAACTGCAGAGGAACAGGATGAAGAAGGGGAGCAAGTGGAATCAGATATTGAGAGCATTGCTGAGAACTAGTGTCCACTGAGATGTTGGCACAAACTTGAAACCCCCAGTACTTTCTAGTTTTCATTGTTTTACTGTTGTTATTATTAGGAACAGCCTAATAACCTCGGACTGTAATCGGTTACAGTGATGGAGTATTTCTGCTCGCTTTCAGTTGGCTTAACTTCGCTCTTTGCCTGGCTGGTCTCTGACCCCTTTGTTTGTTTCTCATGAAACAAAGAGTCAGATGAGAGAAAAGAGTCAGAATAGCATGAAATGCTTATAAAATGGATTTAACCTGAGATAACCAACTGGTAACTACCTTTAATGAGTGCTTAGGACTAGTTGGAAGTTGCAATCCAGTGAGGAGCTACACTCAGCCACACATTAGCAGTTTGCTTTCTTGAGGACAGCAGTGTCTTGTGGTGGTGGTCCATTGTATGTGGTTTTAAGAATCCTTTTGTGTAACAATGTGCATTCAATAGCTACTGAAAAGAGACACTTTAAAATTTGTTTGGTTTCTGAAGTGGAGATCTAAATATCAAACAAACCTCAACTGAACTGCTTTGGTAAGTCTTAAATTTTTAAAGCTAGTATTTTTCAAATGGTCTCAAAATTTTTCTTGTTTAAATTCTTAAGTTTTGAATATTTACAATGTAGTTTTTAAAAGCCTGAGGGAGTATTTCTTGCAGACTGTTCCAGGACAAGTAGTTGCTAAGACATAGCACCCTTGTTTTGAGCTATGAAGTATTGATTGCTCTGTCAAAGGGGACAAATAATTGTGACTCCCTCCCTTTTATGATTTGGTGAAAATATCAGCAACTAACCCAAATTGTACAGTGAATATGAATTTCTGTTATGTTCCCACTTCTGAGGTGAAGATATCACTTCTGATGAAGAAGATGATAGTGAAGTATCCTCAGAATCACAGAAAAGGCTTGAGGAGGAAAAGAAGAAAATCCCAGAAACCTTCTTCTACACATATGAGGATGTATATTCAGGACCATATGCCACTGATGACACTGAGATATCTACTGACCTTCTTACTTTTAAGTATCCTTTCTGTTGAGCTTGTGCAAATTCAAAGCAAATGATATTTAATGTATGTTCTCAAAATTGTATTGGTGAAATTTGGAGTAGTTTCTGTGGCATTAGTGGGATACCTTTGGTTGAGACACAGATAAAAATCCTGGCCAGTTATGGTTCTGGGTGAATTTATTCTTAAGTGTTGTCTTGACCTCATAAACATTTCTTACTGGGGGTAGTGCTTACTATCATAAGTACTCCTGTAGAACTAGATCATGGAGACACTAATGTGACCAGGCAGGAGACTGGCATAAGAATATGCCCTGCAAAGCTCTCCCTTTCTCTTTAGCCACACTGGTGTTCCTCAAGAAGCTGAGGAGAGGGCAGAAGAGCTCCTGTGTACCTTGTAATGGAGAAGTGGGAAAGGACCCATGTAGATTTGTATTCTGGTGCTTGGAAGATCTAAACTGGTAGAATGAAGGAAGCGGTGCCCATCAGTTAAGAGCTACAATAAACTCTTTGGTAGGTATGGTCAGGTAGGGTAGGATATGATATGTGACTTTGATATACGCTGGTGGTTTTCTCTGCACAGTTCAATTGCTGTTGAAGACTGGATTTTCCCTTTTTTACATCTGATTGTAAACAATTAAGAAGTGAGCTTGAAAACTTGCTTGGTTTGATCTCATCTGTAGAACAGTTCCTGGTTATCTGATGCACATCTTTTATATTTTGTCTGAAAAGAGAACACAGACATAATACTTACTTCTTGCAGCTCCAAATGATCCAGTAGAAGCAAGAGGTGTACCCACAGTGGAGATGAAAAGATAGGATATGAACTTTAGAAGGCCTTTACTTGTGCCTTCCTTTCAGTTATAGAGTCAAGATATGTTTTACTTTCACTGTATACTGAAGAAAATGATCTCCTGCCATCGGGCTTAGTCACTAGTTTCAGTATTCCCATGTCAGTTTCAGTTTAAGCATTTTTATCCACTTAGTAAACTGTCTAGAAAGCCAGTGTCTAATCTTTTCCTTATTGGACTGTTCCCAGACATTCTTTTGGATATGACTGTACCAGACCTGTAAACCTGATGATAATGGATAGACATACTGTGGGGTATATAGCAGGAAACCAGGTGGTGCTCCAGAACCTCAGAACAAAGTATCAGAAATACGTCCGGAGCAGCCGTGGCGGTGGAATTGGGTTTATCACAGTATGGCTTTCCTTTCTTGCTTAAGAACTTTAGTTGCTTTCTGGGAAAAAAATGTTTGCTTGGTTGTGATTGCCAGATATGGGAGACTTATACAGTTGTACATGCATATACATAAGAAAGAATGGTATTGATTAAAGGAATATGTGGACCATGCAGCATGGGCTTCTCAACCCATCAGTATAATTGGCAGAGAACAAGTATCGGCACACCTTAGTTCCAGGCTCAGTTATCGAAAAGGACTGTCAAGTCCAGCTGGAATTAATTTTTAGCACTTTTACATTATTTAAATCTTTTGGCTCATATAAATTTTTTTTTTTTTCAACACTTCATCTGTCCTAATCACAACTGATAGTAATATAGAATCTTACTTGCAATTAAAATTTAGAAAATCAAGCTTGCACATGAATGAAGAGAAAAAGTATTTGGTTTCACTCTAATAAACTTATCAAGAGCTTGGAGTCTCAAGTTCTGTCTCTGAATTTGAAGCACCTTACTATCTCTCAGTTTTACTGCACATGAGCGAGGCTTTCAGACTACCAGCCTCAGAATGTCCTGCTTCATTGTAAGCAGCCTTTTCTGGGGAATCAGTGTACATTTTTACACCTTCGGAGTAGTGTCATTCAGGATGGCTTTTCTGCAGCTGTCTGATGAAAGTAGATGGCTGCTGACACAAATGCTGCTATGGAAAGATTAGCTAGTGGGTTGAGTGAGGTAGGAATAATAAAAGGATGCATCACAAAGCAGATGGTTTCACCGTTTGTCATGATTCTGCAATATACGTGTGATATACCATTTTGTGTGCATAGTGGTTTCATTCCAATATTGAGCAATAAATTGGCAGTTTTTCAGAATAAATGCAATCTAGTATTTATGGCAATATGTTTTGACTAATGAGCAAGTGAATACAATAACTCAATAACTAGCAGGATAAAGACAAAGGTATTATTACAGCATGCAACAGGACTTCTGCTTTTTCAAGGCACACCCTGATAAGGAGTACTTTGCAGTAGGAGAAAAAGGAATAAAGCCAAACATTGTCATCTACACATATCCTTCGGTGAGGCCCTACAGAATACTGAGAGGTAGTGTAAAAAGTTCTATTTTCATTTTATACAGATGGACTAGTGTTTAAAGATCCCAGCAGATGGAGTACTGGATCATTTTTAGTTTGGAAGGAAATAGACTCTTTTGGTCCTTCCCAGCAAAAATAGAAAACACTGGTTTCAAGCTTTTTCATTATTACATGGGAAGAAACTTTAATTTGATAGAGATAGCCAACCTAAAGCCATTACCTATTAAAAAAAATAATTTCAGTGAAAGTTGAGCTCCTTCTGAGTAGATTTTTTTGTGTTGTTTCTACCTCTTTCCTGTGCATGTGTGTTGGGGCTTGTACATTTCTTTAGGTGGAACAGAAGTAGCCTATGTTTTTGGTGATTTCAACCGTACTGGCACTTTGCTGGCCAGTGTTGGGAGCAGCCCTGACTACATGTTGACTATCTGGGACTGGAAGCAAGAAGAGACTCTGTTGAGGTCAAAAGCTTTTGCACAGGATGTTTACAAGGTCATGTTTTCTGCTGAGAATGAAGAGCATCTAACTACAGCTGGATCAGGACACATCAGGTATGTTTGCTGATTAGGATTAATATATAACACCTCTGCAGTCATAATACATAGGAGATGACTAACAAGAATGTGTCATTAGCAAACATGTACCATTGAGGAATGCTATTTTACCTGACCCTTACAATTACAAAAATGAGGAATTTCAAATCCTTCAGCCAGTCAAACAAATCCTTCAATATCTCTGCTCTCCAAATAGGATGATACTTGATGTTAAATGTCAGTACCTCTGGCTCCATTCTTGTAATTTCAACAATCACTGGGAAGGAGTAATGAAAAATACTTAAATATACATGTCTTCTAGCTGGTAGCATAGGATATATGCCTTCTGTGCCTTCTGGGCTTTCTACCTTTAATTTCTTGAGCTCACCTGCTCTTTGGACAGCCATTAGATCTGGTTGCCAAGTCATGGATCAGAAACCCTCTGATCAAACCAAAAGCCTACAAAAGATGTTTCTATACTTTCCCTTCCTTTCTAAGTTCATGGGTCCTTTTATAGAAAAGGGCCAAACACCCAATGGCTTTAAACTTTCTTTTTGTGTTCTGTGTTTAGCCAGTACTCGAATGTTAACACAGCAGAGACTTATGCTGTGAGTGGTATTCTGTTGTAATAAAAATGATATCTTTAAAATTATAACACATCTAAAGTTTCTTTGAATTTTAATGGGGAAATCTGAGATTTGCTTTAAAGTTTGGCTGCAGGGTGGGTCTGAAATAGCAAATGATTTATTTAGACACAGAACAAGTGAGGTTTAGAATGCATTATTTATGGAAATCTGACAAAACAAAATGTCTTATAAACTTTCTTTTGAGCAAAATACTACAAATAAACTCTGAAATAGCTTTTATTACATGATAAATGTGACCTTTCACCCAAATGTGGACTCAAGTTACAATTTCCAACAGTTATCTTAAAAGTAATGTCTCCTGCACACACAGGAGACATTAATATTTAAGATAAAATCTTTGGCTCAGTGAGATTGAAAGTACAGTTTAATTCCACAATGGATGGATGGATGACATTAACTGAAAACCTCAGTCCCTTGGATTTACAAAACTGAGCATCATAAACTCCACTGCAAGAATAAAGTAGGTATCCCTAAGTGTGTGTTTGGGTTGTAGCTGGAAGGATGTAGCTGTGGATTTTACACTTCTTAATTTTAAATAGTCTTTTAATCTTCATTCTTCCTATTCCAAATTATTTTCCTAGCATTTTCATAGGAGTAGTATAGGGGAGTGGTTGTGTAGTTGTAAAGCTTTATGTCATATTCCAAAGAAAATACCCCAAGTTCTCCTGCATAAAAGAGTAATACATGAGCAGCCCTTGCTTCATGGCAAGGCATGCCTGGTGAGAGTATTGCAATGTCTAAGAGGAACTGAACAGTGATTAGGAAATCTTGTATCAAAGAGCGGTGTGTTTTTCTGTATTCAGGTTCTGGAAGATGGCTCTCACACTAACTGGTCTCAAGTTACAAGGAGCTTTGGGCAGGTTTGGAAAAACAGCAGTGTCTGACATTTTAGGTTTTGTGGAGCTGCCTGATGGGAAGGTAAGTAAGAAAAGTGACAAAAAGAAACAGTATTATGTACCCTTTAAGGCTTTGTAAAAGTCTGCTTTGTAAATTAGTGAGTTACTATTTGCTTTAAAATGGTTTTAATCAGGCCCATGATGCAGTGTTCTGAGAAGAAAATATTGCCATCAATTTGCCCAAATCCTGACTTGTTTTGTAATAACTGGAAAATAGTTAGTGTTGTAATTCACAGAGAAAGATCTGTGTTGGCTTAGAGCTGAGTGTCTTCTAATGTGAAAACATGAGTATACAGAAATACAAAGAGATTGCTGGTCCTAATCTTCAACCATTTCAGTGCATGCAAATTATGTCACATGGCTAAAATGTTGAACCTTCTCCCCTTTACATCTTTCTTTCAAATGTCTGTACTTTGGCATTGATTTCATACTTTCATGGAAGGAAGTCACAAATGTTAACTGGGTTCTTGCCTATATTTCTGCATGATTACATGCAGGTGCTTATATACTTATCTTCATTTTTATTGAAGGTTGTCTCAGGAACTGAGTGGGGCAATTTGCTGCTTTGGGAAGGTGGTCTCATTAAAGTAGAGCTGTGTCAAGTTGGACACAAGCCCTGTCACGAGGGCCCTGTCAGCCAGTTAGTTTTTGATGAAGGAGACCTTTACTCTGTTGGAAAAGATGGTGTCATTCGGGTGAGTTTTTCTTTTGCTCTGCCTTTAGGTGTGCAAATGTATGGTCAGCAGGTAAATGTTGAGAATTTCCTTTACCAGGCTTTTGGAGGAAATTTTGGAGTGCAGTTTCTTTCTGAAAATGATTTTTTGGAAGAAAGCAAATAAGAGCACATCTCCGCAGTGTACATGTTTGAATTGGATAGCATGGCATGCAGTTTGCTGTTTCTAGCAGTAATAAATAAATCAGCTTTTACTTTAGTAAATCAAAATAATCTTCAGTGGTTTTCTAACAGCTTTGTTCTTGATAACATTCTAACATTTTATCATTTTCAGGCCTATTAACACATGGTGTTAGCTAAAAGATAAATAATAAACTACAGGAATATTTGAAATTAATTTTCTGAGTGTTTAAAAACTCAAATTATTAATGCTAAAATGACACAAATTAACTAGCATCTCAGAGATACATATCCTGAAATAGGGGAAAATTAAAAAAAAAAAAGTATCCTGAAGGATTAACAAATAGTTCTATAAATTAAGGTCACAATGTTTTCCTTAGGCATTCCTACCACACTCTGTTCTCATCTGTCAATGATCAAGCATTTTGCAATCTTATTTCCCCCCTCTTTAAGGGAGGACATGATGTGTCTTCTCCTGATGTGTGAAATGACCCAGATAATCAATGGAGAACTGGAGGAGGGTTTCAAACACTGTTATTGTTACTTTCTGTTTTATGGCTGGTATTATCCCCTTAGGAAAATTCATTTGATTATAAACATGCTAACTGATATGTCGTCCTTTTCTACAGAGCAGAACATAGAAGGGTTAGAATTCCCATTATTTTGTGCTGCCTCAGTATGAGCCATGCTGAGAGCCCACAGATACAATAATTCTGCATAGTTCTGAAGCTGCCATGTATAGCTCTGCTAGTGTCAGGGTGAATTGAAGCTCCTGTCACTGTTCTAAGTTATGTTCAGAGCAGTGATTTTGCTTTCTTAAAATTTTGATTTTCCATATTTATTGTGTATGAAAACAACCTGGCCTGATGAATAAAAGCTTTTTTTTTATGCTTTTATTTTTTATGCTTCTGATGCCATGAAGATGTGGAACTTTGAGGTAGTAGATACTGCTGATCCTGTGGATGCCACAGGGTTAGTGGAGATGGAGCCTATGAATGAACTTTGGCTTGGCAAGAATGTTAGCCTGAATTTCATAACAAAAATTCATGACCGTGAACATCCCTTTTGGTTTGCTCAGGTAAGACACACTCAGGTACATGCATTCCTGTGGAGAAACACAAAATGAGGGAGGTGATGGTGAGTAACAGCAGGAGTCCATTACAAACCAGTGTGTTTCTTTTTGGAAGAATTCAGTCTTCTTCTAGATGTATAGAAAATCACCTTCTTATCTACCTACCTACCTACAGATTTTTTTTTTAAACACTGAAACAGGCTTCCTAGAGAGGTGGTTTAAGTTCCAAGTTCAATGTTTAAGATGCATGTAATAGAGGCCCTTAATAATATACTTTAACTTTTGGTCAGGCCTGAAGTGATCAGGCAATTGGACAGGATGATTCTTGCAGGTCCCTTCCAACTGAATTATGCTATGTTATACTCTGCTGTGTTTTTAGTGTACAGCAATGTGTGAGACTCTGACATAAGAATAGCAGAATGCCAAAACATATTGTCCAAGTTCTATTACCTTAAGGTGATGCATGGGATTCATAAGGCCAACATCACTGAGTTCAGTAATTTCCGTTTCACAATGATAATCATTAAAGAGTTTTTAAGAAGTCACCATGTGCAGTTTTATTTCCAAATTGAGTCTGAAAATATTCAATTAATGTTTTTTCTTCTTCAGGATACAAATGGAGCAATATGGAAGCTGGATTTGACTTTTTCAAATATGGTAATTTTGCTTTTTTTTTTTCCTTCTGATTTCTTCAGTTCATTTGCAATATTCAATTGCAATAGAATAATTACAATCGTGTAACTACACTGGTTGCATCAGGAATGAAATTTGTTTTATGAAGTTGCATGGTAGAAAACTGTAGCATTGAAACAGGTATTTTATTTCATAAAAAATTTCAAATGTAATTGATTGTAATGATTGTGCAGAAATAAAGAGGAATTTGATTTTTGATTCCTGAAATTTCAGCTGCCAGATTCAAGTTACTTTCAAGGAGTTTGATTCTGATAAACTGGTAATCAAAGTTGCATGGATGCAGGAAGTAAGTTCAAGGAGTGTTGGTACATCCTCTATAGATAGGTATTTGAACCAATCCTTTCTGTAGTCTTTAAATGACAGAGAGAACTAGGAAAAAAACAAGGAGAAGATGAAACACACTTGGCAACTAGTGTTATTGCTGGAAATGTTTTTTATGGAGAAATAGATGAGAGAGGTGAAAAAGGGAGCATTTAATTTTTGCTCTGGAACATAATACAGTAAATAGGAAAAGTCCCTTGCAGGGAATAACATTCTAATGTGAAAAGTAAAATATATTCCAAGAACTTTTATTACTTTTTGGTAAATAAAAATGCATACAATACAAACTAATTAAAAAAAACCCAAGTTATAGCAAGGTCTGTAATTCCTTGGATGATGAAATTATTTTCCAGGCAGCATAAGCCCAAACTGGAGAGCACAAGTGTGCAATGCAGCAGAATTTCTGTTCTGTTTTGTGCTGCAGACCCACGACCCAGAGCGTGTGTGTACCTTCCACTCTGGGAGGATCGAGGCCATCGGTGTCTCTCCCTTTACGTACCTGATGGCCACCACAGCTCTTGACCGTAAGTACACTGGTCCTTTCCTCTCATGCCACTGCCATTATTGGTTTTGAAGGGCAATGATCCTTGGTTTGGAGCTACTCTGTTTGGTGTCTGTGCATTTGCTCTTGCAAAGTCTCTTCACACACAATTGTTCATCCTGGGATCAGTTCTTTTAACAGTGAAGGCAAATCATTAATGTTTTGAAACAGTACATTACGACTGCTTCATCCTTAAAACCTGGTATTTTAGCAACAGGCATTTTTAATGGGAATCTTTGTAAATTGTTTGTTCTGAGGGAATGGCTGGAAAGGTGAGACATCTGGTTTGAGTAACAGCACTTGTATTCAGTGCTGGGGTTTAAAAAGTATCGGGATTTTTATCTTGTAAGGAGTACATACACCTCCGGCATTGTGTAAGCCATTGCAAATATCAGTATTTGTGCCTTCCTTAGAAAATGCTATAGCTATTATGCTCTCAACAACAGATAACAAGTAATTACAGACATACTCATTTAACTTGTCTAAATATTGCTGTTTAGGCCTCTCACTGTTTGCTTTATTGTGCCTTGAAAGAACTACTGGCCAGAATACTAACAATGTCATTTACACTGTTCAGAGAACACTACAAGGTCTTTTAATTCAATTCTTGTCACTACTGTCTTGTAATTTGTCTGTGTTATACAATGCACATATTCTTCTAGCCTGAAGACAAACTCCTACCAGTTGAGCAAATGACATTTCACATGTATGCCAGTTGGAATGGAATTTTATGCAATCAGTATGTGTGCCTATGAATCTGTTTATTTTCCCACTGATGAAATTGGAGCTTTTGTGGACAATCTCCTGTATTTTCCTCCCTTTGAATGTTTTCCTCCCTAGGCAGTCCCAAGCAGTAGCCTGTCATCTTTTCCTATGTAGTCAGTACAGACCTATTCCTTAGAATATGCCACAATTCTGTGCTCACTTGAAAATTACATGTGGATTGTCAGCCTGGGACTTCCTATTACAACCCTCAGCCTCAAGAATTCTTGGTTCTGTATAAGTTGAAGAGTGAAGAGATCATGTATTTTGTTCATGAGCATCATGCTAGCTGTCGTACTCTGTAACCATCAGTCATCTTTCCAGGCGGGCATTTCATTACTCAAAAGAGAAAACACACATTTAATCCAGATTTTAATTCTAATAAATAGACATTTCTCCATAAATCCTAACATGTAATTGACATTGCAATAAATAAATCCTTACTGTCTCCTTTCCACACAGGGACAGTGCGCATCTATGATTTTGGCAGCAACAGCCAACTGAGTGTAATCAAGTTTAAGCAGGGAGGAACAGCACTGACATGGGCACCGGCTGTTGTGAGTTTTTCCTAGCATGTTAGCAAAAATTCATCAAGGAGCCTATGAGCCTGCCCCCATCCAGGAAGCTGCTCACCACACAAGGCATTAGAGGTCACTTGTTAGCCCATGGTGGAATTTACTGTAGCAGGATGTATGTATAAGTTTGTGGGGCAGTATGTTTGTATATAGTATGGGAAAAGTTTAACTTCACTATTGGTTATGAGGTATCCTACTTGGTGGCTTCCTAAGATTTTAAAATCAAATCTCAGTGTGCAGTATGGAAAGTAGTCTGAGTTTGTAGACTAACAGCTTGTATTTAACCCACACAGAGCAATTGTCAATTAGCATGAGTTAGTTAAAACATTTTGAAATGACAGCCCAGACAAATCACAAACATTTGGAGATAAATCATTAAAAACTGTTGCCAGAACTGATCATTTGTGGAGTGTGGAGTCTATCACTTTTAGACATATTTGCTAATTTTAATTAAAATAGTGTCTAGTTATGTTCTTGAGAAAACATAGCAAGCCTGGTGGGTTAATTACAAGCAAATTTAGGAGGAAAATAATTGCTTGAATGTTCAAGGTGAGGGTTCCACTGGGAGAGTGCCTTTGTTTTATAAAAATATAATTCTGGCAGTGCAGGCTTTCAGAGATGCTGTTAAGCAGTGACCTGTACCTTCATGAGGTAAGCTGTCTGCCACAATAAACAGCATCACAAAACTGATTCTGTTCAGTTTTACAAAAATTGTTACTAAGCACAATCTGAAAAACAAAGGGTACTTAGTCTATCCATCTGCATTAAACATTGCATTAGATATTTGGTCACAGTTTAAAATGTGAAATGTATTTTAAAATCTGTGTTATTAGTCTAAGAAAACTTAGTCCAACAGAGGAAGTTAAAGAATCTGTATACCATAATCTCCTCATAGGCAAGCTAGCAGTATATTTGTTAGATAAGTGAACACCGACAAGTCAGCTTGTTATTGACTTCAAGACACTCAAATGACAAATGTCAGCTAAATTCACAAGTCCAGCTATATCCATCTAAAGCACAGGCTTGTTTCTGCTAACCTTTATCACAGTTCAAGCCTGTCTTAATTGTTAGCAATTGGCTTACCTATGGGACTTATAGTAAAGACTCCTTCTTTCCATCTCAAGTGGCAGTCCCTGTTGACTCCTGTACTTTATATGGAGTCAGCCAGATGCAAGCCTGTGTCCTTCTTCAAAAGCCTGTGATTTCTTCAAAAATCATACTTAGGTTTGGTGCCCTATATTATATTCAGGGTAATATAATTCCTTTTTTTGAGTTCTAACTCTTCTGCTTAGGAAGGTACTGATATGCCTTTATGTCAGTATGAATTACCTCTTCCTCAGACATTACAATCACATCCTCATTAACATCTTCAGTCACAATGGCATGTTATCACTAAAAAGAAACCAACACAGTCCAACCCAAAAAATAGGCTCCAATCCTCTCTCTTCTTTTATGGTACCATATTAGAGAGAATAAACAACATTTCACATGTGTGAAAAATTCTTTGTGCTTTAGCAACAGCTCCATGTAAGGTGAGTTTAAAGGTAAACAATGGAGCATGTGCCATATGGATTATTCTTCTAAGCTCTCAGATGTACACTGTGATTTTTTTTCTTCACTTCACTTAAAGGTAAATCCTGAAGGAGGTTTGATTGCTGTGGGGTTTGAAGATGGTGTTGTCCGCTTAATTGAGGTTTATGATCCCAAACTGCTGCCTGGTCATGAAGAACAGGCCAGTGAGAGTGTGGAGATAAATCTGAAACAAGTTTTCAAACCTCATGCTGCTGCAGTTACAGCCCTGGCATATGAACAAAAGGGAGATGTGTTTGCCACAGGGGTATGTGTCATTTAGTTTGGTTGTTTTTAATTAAGGCACAAATGTAGAGCCTTTTAAATAGATAAGGTAAAGCTTGTTTACTGACAACACAGGTTTGCTTCTGTTGCTGTTGATTGCTTGTTGTAGTTCTCTGTGCTGGGAGAAGGATCTGTTTGCACTCACATCTGTTTTTCTGATGGAAAGCAACCATGCAATTCACACAGTTCATTTTGTGAATTACTGGACTGTTTAGTGTGAATTCTGTAATCCCCTTTGAAGGTGGATTTGGTTCATTTTGGAATTAGTTCAGTAGGATCTTGGAATTAGTAAAAGCAGGTCCGTTGATACATCACATTGGCAGCAATCCAGCTGCTACCCAGCACTGCCTGGCCTTACCACAGGGTCAGTCAGTCAGTCAGTCATTATGTCCAGCAGTCTTTGAGATGGTTTCCAGTTAATGTGGTGTCTCTTTTTAAAATCTAGTCCTTAGCCATGATCAGTGCATGTGCTGTTACATGTTGATTGTGCTGAATTGCCATGTTTCTCATTTAATATGGGATTTAAGCTACAATGAATTATGTTGTGTACCAGTCCTGGATTTTCTTGTTATCTGGGGAAATCAGCTTGTGCTGCCTTATCGGAAAAATCAGGCCTGAGCCTGAGGTTTAAAGGAGCTCCTGGGGCAATGGGCAGAAAGCCCTGGGGATTTGTGGCTGGGGATGCCTTGGGAGGCCCATGAGAACATTTAATAGCTATGGGTGCAACATGTTTCTTGGAACAACATGGACAGGATTTTTATTTCCTCCCAGTAATCATCATGGAAATCCAGTCCTAAATTTCCATGTTTAAACACAAAAAAAAAAAAAAATGGAAGTATTTGCTTTTGTCAAAACGTGCTTAGAGTCTTTTGTATTTTTGGTCAGCTTTGATTCAGTCATCATCTTTGTTTGTTTTTCCTCAGAGTAAAGACAGAACAGTTTTCTTTTTTGCTATTGAGGACAAATACAAGCCAATTGGATTCATCTGTGTCCCTGGACCTGTACAGGCATTACAGTGGTCTCCACCTTCTCATGTGAGTAATGCATATTTGTTTTCTTTCCTTCCCAGCCATGATAATATATCATTTTAAAGAGAATTTCCAGTGAAGACAGATGAAAATCCATGACTCTAGTCATGGCCTCCATAGACAATACAAATAATGTTTTGCTACTTTGTTCTTCATGCTGCTTCAGTATGACAGATTCTAAAAGGTTCTTTGTAGCTGTAGCTCTGGTTCAGACACAGTGGACATATTCTGGGTTTTGGATAATGCAAACCACAAGATTTTGGTATGCTTTCTGAACTCTTGACTTGAGGAAACAATCTTATTCCTTAGCTTTTGAGAGGTCTGATTCTCTTTGACAGAGAAGTTATTTGGGTGTTACTGTATGTGACTCTTGCCCATATTAAAACAGGCTTTTGAAAAGCTTTTTGAGGACATTAAGAAAGATTTTGGGTGCTTCTTCAAATTCATATTCTGTATTTGAAATGTGGCAGGACATACTAAAATAGGTTTTTGCTAATATTTAAAAGTGTTCTAGGGTGAGGGTAACATCTGAAATTTTGTTTGGTCCAGTATCCTTATTTAGAGGAGAGACTGTTCATTATATTTAGATGCTAGCAAGATATATTTTACAGGTGCATAGTGGCAAAGTGTTGGTATTTTCACTTGTTAATTTGAGCTGCTGAAAACTGGCAAAAGAAGTCTTGTTGGTATGAATTCTATCTTACTGCAGAAACAGCAGATCTTGATCTGACAGTGGAAGTTTGAGTCCTTTCCTAGAAGGCAAGGTACTCCTCCTTAGTAAAAAATCACCCATTGTGTCTTGGATATGTTAGATTCTGCCTGAATAATTTTCTCTACAAGTATCTGGCCTCCATTGCTAGATAAGAACACTTCCTTAACACAATGCCAGCGTGTAACTGAGTGTCACACTGCTTTATTTTTGTTTGTTTTAAAGAGGCATTGGTGATTAAATACATTTAATGAATGCATTTTTAAACTGAGATCCTATAGACACAGGAAACATATTCCTAGTTAGGGTTTCCATAGCAACTCTAATATGCCCTCTGCACATTTTAATGATGGGTCAGATAAAATAAGCCTCTCTCTTTTCTCCAGATAACTTATGAAAACTGAAACTAAATACAGACTTTTCTTTTAAAATCTCAAAACACTGAATAATTATTACCTTCACCTATTCTTAACTTCACATTTTAAAGGACGTGTCAGGTACCAGCAAAAAACAAACAAACTGAAAAGTAAGTAGCATTTGGCAAGTCTCTAAGCCAAGTATTGATGATATGAAGGATTTATTAGTGTGAAAATAAATGAAATTATCCGCCCAAAACCTACTAACTCTTGGGTCGAATCCATCTTTTAATTTAACCAAATTTCCAAAATATCATCATGCTTCTATCAAGTTAAGCAGTGTCAGAATTATAGCTGGTTTGGACACAGCAAGGATTTCTTCAATTCCTTAGCTTTGCCTAGCATAAAAGAAGCTCACTGATTTCTGATGTCCATTTAAAAGTGCCCATAGAAATAAGGGCACAGGTAAGTGTGGCTGGAGTTGGGCTTTGTGCCTGTGCATCTGCCTAACTAATTTTTCCTCCCATTTGTCTCAATTCCACTTATACATCTGCCCTATGTATGTATTCTTTGTGTTTTAATACAGGACAAGAGCACACTGCTCATCCTTTGTGAGAATGGCTTTGCTGTCCAGGTTCCTGCCCCTCTCCCAGGAATGCAGGATGCAATGACCACCTATCACATAACAAACCTGCCAACACAGTACTTCCATTTTTATAGTATTAAATCCCGAATCAAGGTAAAAAACTCTCCTGTGGCAGAATTTCATCTTCTTCACTGTGCCAGGTGATCAAACTACCCAAGAGTTTCTAGTCCCTGTATTTCATCACAGGGTTTTTGCTAAGTTCCTTGAAAGGGAATGCCAGGAAGAAGCCATTTGTGGCTTGAAATTACAAGTTGTTTTTGGTTTATTCAAACCTCAATGACACTGAAAGCAGGATGTATATTTTGATTATGTTTAGAAGACAGCATTTGAGAAAGGGAAAGCTATTAGTGCATTAGTTCTTAAAATATTTTAGTTTTGGTAATTTTCACAAAAAGAATATTTCTTGTGGTGGATGTTGGCCCTATATGATATTCTGTCAATAGTAACAAAACCCCCAGGTAGTCACCTTGAAGCAAACATGAAACATATTTCTTTTTTTAGCAGTATTTCTGACTTTTAGAAAAATGTTTTAATTTTAAAAGTATTAATTTCATTTCAGAATGACACTATTAAAAAAAAAAAAAAAAGTGAGGCCAAAGGAAAAGAGTTATGCCAACTCACAGCTATGGTTAGAGAAGCAAGCTGATGCTAGGCTCAGAAAGAGAACTCCAGTGAGCAGGCTCTCAGTTCCATACTCCCATACTCTGTCCACTACAATCCAACAGCCTCTCTGGTTCTGTTGTTATTCTGTGATTTCTCTGCCTTCTCTGTTAACTGCTCCTGTATTACTGAATGCCAGGCAAAGCTGCATTTCATGTTATTATTTGGAGGAAGTCAGCATTCAGGATAAAGATTTCTAGGTGTTTTTTCACAGCAATATCTATAAGAATGATCACAAAGCATGCATATGAAAGGAAATATTAAAATAATGTGCGTAGAGTTTTGTTTGTTTTCTTGTTTATTTGTTGGTTGGTTGGTTTTGTTTTGTTTTTTAGTCAAATGAGAAGAATAATGTTGAGAAACACTCTAAATCACTAAAGATAAAAAATGTTTCTACAGAGAGAAAGAATATTAATGGCTCTCTTTTTCCTCTGGAAATAGATCAATAATTAATAAGTTACAACAAGGATGTTTTAATGCAAGGAAAGATTTCTCACAGTGAGGGTGGTGAAGCTCTAAAGTAGCTTTTGTAGTCTGTAGAGTCCCTAGAACTGGAGATTTTTTTTGAAAGTAATTAATCAGATCAGTTGATAATATTTAAGAGTTTTCTGGTTTGGCTATCTAATACCTTCTTAGTAAGCTACTGTTTTAGAGAATGTTTGATACTTGTTTATACTACAGTAGGCTTGAATGGAAGAGAGTTTTAAAGGTTTGATGAATTTTTCCTTCATGTTCAGAACTTAAGTCCACTACAGCTTCTCTCTTTTGCTCTATATCAATGATGCACTAGAACTTGTTTGAGTTCAGCTTTCCAGTGCTTTTCTTTCTCCAGGGCAGGCAGGGGACAAGATTTAGAATTTCTGCAGTAGTAAGCATAGTGGTGAAGATTTGGAATAATCTCTCTGAGGAAATGTTGACATCTGCTTGTCATTCAGAGTTATTTCTTTTTCAAAGGAGCAAGAGTAAATACTTCAGAGGAGGGAAATGGGGGCATTTCACTGGAGAGTCCCATGAAGTCTGGTTGATCTCTACTAAGTTGACAGGAAAGAGATTTCTGTAGATATTCTGTATGTATAATGCCAGGACCACCTTGTATTTCATTTATGAGACTCTCTCAGTCAGTGATGTGTGGAATGCCTTCGTTTCGTGTCTCAGTGTTCCTCTGCTTGTTGTAATAGCTGGAAGAGGAGATTGCACGGAGAGAGAAAGTAAAGCAGGAGAAGGAGAAAGCAAGGCTTGAATGGATAAAGCAGCAAAAGGAGATGGGACTTGAGGTAGAAGAAACTGAAGAGGAAGAACCTGAGGAAGAGCCATTGCCAGCTATCTACATACCAGAGGAGCCCAGTCCCATCCTCTGTGGCTTTTATTCAGCACCAGGAAAATTTTGGCTTTCCTTGGTAAATCAGTTTTTACTTCATGTTGTTGAAGTAGAATTTCCCTTTGAAACATGTCATCCCTAGGACATTGAATTCCTTTCATCCTTGACAGTTTCAGTGCTTTTTGTGAAGTAAACTAGTAGTATCACTCCGATGCAGATTGTTTAATAGATTTCTATTAGGTGCCCTGAATGGGCACAAAGACTGAGCTGTTCCCTCACAAGCAGAAGGTAGAATTTTAACATAGTGGTAGAATGGTTTGTAAAGCCAGTGTTCATGACAGACTTCTGTCTGTGGATAAGTAAGATCTCTAGGTGTTTGGAAGTAGCATTTTTTAACCTATCACAGATCCTTAAGAAAGAAAGAATTATTCTGAAATTTTCATTTACCTGATCAGCTGCCTCAGTTTTCTTGTCAACATTTCTTTATGGTCCCTCTATTCTTCAGGGTGGGTACGACTCAGGGTTTCTCTATCATTGCGAATTCTCATGTGATGGTGAAGAAGACCCTGAGAAGAGGAAAGATGAACCCTTTGAATTGATTCCTATGGAGAACACCAATGACAATCCCATTCACCAAATCTCCTTCTGGTAAAAAATGACACTGTAATGTAACAAATAGCTCTGGGGTAAAGCTTGATGAAATTGAACTTGGAAGGAAGGAGTGTATGCTCCTTTGTCCCTTTTAAATTGTGGCTCAGCTCTGGTATGCACAAACTGTCTGTGGTTTTCCTGGCATTGAGTTTCACTTTAAATTCCTAGTGGACATAGCTGGGCCATGTGTCTGACAGAATAATTTTAAAAGACCTTCAAAGATGAAAAAAGAGGGATTTCTGAGCAAGTACTGACTCGAACTCAACCACGCTAGACTGTAGAACTCCAGGAGAATCCTTAGAATTCCCTGCATATAATATTCACCAGAACAGCAGTTCTTTATTATAGTTAACAGAGAATTAGAACATGTAGTGGACAGTCTACCCCTCTTGTGCTAAGAATATAGGCTTCTCAGGACATTCTGTGAACTGTGTGAATGGAAAGGCTGGATTCTTTGCAGACTCCCAGTATTAGGTTCCCTGTAAGAGTGGGCATGTTCTGCATCAGAAGGAGACAGGTTTAATTCAGGCTTTAATCTACTGCTGGCTTAGCTTCATTCACCACCATCTGTACTAAATGGGGAGCAGGGAGAAAAGTCTGCTTTTCTAGTTTTTGACTTGGTGTCTGTTTCACTGTCCATCTCAGGGCAGTGAGACTAGTACTAAGATACCTAGGAAGTGCTGGAATGTTCCTGAGTAGCCAATTGGCTGAAAAACATGTCATAGTGGAATCACAAATACTTTAAATGGTCCAAATACTTTGCTTTCAGCTTCCAAACTTGGGAAAGTGATTTCTGTTAAGCTAGATTAGGTCTTTTAATATTTTGAGCTTGCTTATTAGAAGTTGTTGCTATTACTGTTTCTTGTTTATTTAACAGTACCAGCAACCCCCTGATGTTCTGTGGGATGCAGGATGGCTCGCTGCGTGCTTATCCTCTCAGTGATAAAGATCTCTCAGTGGATTCCCTGAAGGACTACTGGTACCTGAATGTACATGACAATGATAACGGGCAGATCCGGGGGATCTGTTGTAGTCATGATGATGGGTATCTGATTACCTGTGGTGGAGATGGAAACATCTTTACATTTGAGCTCTGGTCAGAGGAAGAGCTTCCCAAAGAGCTAAAGGTCGTAATCCCCCCTCCTAGGGTAAGTTGCTACCCTCTTTCACTGAATTTGGCCTATCTGGTATGAAATTACCCAGATAGGCAAACATAGTTCAATTATTTTTTTAAAGATCTTTCATAGCAAAAGCTGAAGCTTCCCAAACTATTTAGAAGAACATCTCTTGCAAAACATTCTTTAATAAATGGGCTCTGGGACTGCACTGTTCCTTCTTGGTGTTTTGTGTTTTTCTCCAAATAAACACAGTATGTGTTATTCATATATAATGCTCTACTAGTGCTTTCCCATGCAAAGGTGTAGTCATGCATATTCCTGGAATGAAAGAATTGCAAGGATTTCTCTAATTTCAGTAAAGTATGATTCTGCTCTGAATGGGGATTCTAGAAATCCTATTGGAGGATGCCAAATATGTAGTTTTTCCATACATCTAGCACCATTCATGTAAAATTCACAATGGATTTTTTACATTTGCAAAAACAACACGATGCTGGTCCCGTTGCTCTTTCACCCTTGGACAGTGTTAGTAGTAATGAATTTACAGGTGTCCTGTACTCATTGCAGAGCTGATCGTCTTCTAGCATGTTTGAACAGATTACTCTGGAACTCAGAAGCAGTTCTACTGATAATGCACAAGAAGAGGGATTTCAGCTCCTCCTCTGAAAATGCTCAGACTTTATTGAATTTTTAAAGTCTTAAGAGTGTCTGAATTAAATAAATATAACTTGAAAGAGGCAGTGAGAGCTGTTGAGTAGAGAAGCGCCATTGTGCACAATAAATATTACAGCAGACATACATTCAGTAGAATTTTAAAATCTTGACAGTGTCAACATAAAACAAATTAAACTTTTAAATATGTTTTAATAGTGGTTGGTAACTACATTTTGAAGGATGCTTGGCAGCAGAGACAGAGGAAATTGTGATTTTTTGGTCAGTCAGCTAAATTGTTCATGACTAGTTGGAATTCTTTACCAGTATAACAAGAATATATAGCACTGAGAATAGAGGCAGAGTTATTTTCTATGAGTGAATGATTAGAACCTTTGATATCAGAGTCTTGATAACTCCAGTATTATAAGAAGTGATTAATATACAATTAAAAAGCATGTATACAGATTTATAGTTCTGAATATGTAAGTAGCTCTATATAAAGACCTTTATGGTTGTTCTATTGTTCAGGCTAACAACATTGCTTAATGACCATCCTAATAGAGTTTTTCCATTTCCAAAGTATATCTTCATTAAATATCTATTCTAGTTTTAAGTCATGTGGAAGATTTTTAAAATTCTGTCTTCATTAAACTTAATGAGATTCTTAGAGAATTAAATACAAATCATCTGAAACTAATTGAGTTAAATTACAGATCAATTAAGTACAACTAAATTGTTGGGTGATAGTCCCCCCTCTTTTTTCAGAGCATGATTGCCTAGGGAAATGAGGCTTGTGCTATTGCAATGTCCATCCATCTGTCATTCTTCACAGCTAATAATTGTGAATCCATTATACAGTCAGCAAAAGCCAACCAGATTAATTACAGATGTAACTTGGAATTAGCCCATGACACACTGACTCTTGTCAATGTGCCAGTGAGGGGAGACAAGACAATTGGGCTGGGGGGTAGGGAACTAAAGATGTTATGGGGCAGAGTGAAGTTAGGACAAGCAATGATGTAATGATTTATGCCACTGGGGAGGTCATAGGATTTGTGTTCTCTGTCCCTAAGAACTATGTTTCATTAGCTCTTTTACATATAAACCAGCTTCAATGTTTTTTCTGCTTGAAACATTACAAAGTAATATTTAAGACCCAGATAATAATATTGAAAATGAAGATTTCTCTTTGGTGATTGGTGGTGGGATCTCTGTCTTAATGTTTATAAAAGCTTTATTGTCTGTTGAAACTATAACTTCTTGTTTAAAGACAAGACAATGTTTTTATTCCAGAGTGGTCTTGAGAAGGAGAAGGCTACTGAAGACATCAAGGATCCTGATGCCTACACGTAAGAGATGCTTAGATAATGATGAAAGAAGATTTTCAAGTGTTGGTAGCTGTTTTCTCAGCCTAAGTATTTCTTCTTGCCTAAAAAGTGGAGGGACAAAATGTTCACCCTGAATTTGGGTCATTTCTTTGTGAAACACATTCTCCATTCATCTCTCCATTTCATCTATTTTTCTCTGGTAGTAATTCAAATATTATACTATGAGGCAGTTAACTTCAGACTACAGAGACAACAGAAGGTCAAAGCCTCTTGATGTTAGGAGTGTACAAATATACAGGAGGATGATTCCTTTCTAACTCACCTTAAGAACCATTGAATTCACTGGGAATTTAAGACTATCAAGGAAATCTAAAAGGTCATATAAACTGTAATCTTTCCTCTCTTGCATTGAGCTAACGCCATTTCCTTTTAATGCATTTTCAGTATTGAGGAATACAAGCAGAAAAAGGAGTATGAACGGAAAATGAAGGAAGCTGAAGACAAGAAAAATAAGAAAAGACAGGAGTTAAGTGCACTGAGACAAGACTTTGTTTTTCTCCTTCAAAAGAATCAGGAGTTGCCCAAGCACATGCAGTTGTGTGGAGAGGTACACTTGGCTTTTATGAGGGTCATTTACTTTTACAGGCATCTTCTTCTAAAATGTTGCTACATATCATGTTGGGGTTAAAGATGTCCAATGCTTTGGATTAAGGTAGTTTTAAGAATATATGAATTGGTGGGACTTGTGAATTACAGCTGATGATTTGTGCCAATTAAGAAGCACAGGAAAAAATGTGGTTCTCTGTGGAGATAACTTCTGCAGTAAAGGACGGTGTTGATGTGCATGCAACTGTGGCACTTAGGTAAAAATATTTATTATCAAGACCTAGTAGCCAAAATTATGTGAATCCTGGGTTTTCCATCTTCCTGCAGGAGTTTGAGATGGACCGTAGGATCTTTGAAGAGCTGGATAGGCAGACACTACAGAGAATCCAGTTAGTGCAAAAGGAGTTGGCTTGGGAGCACGAGAAACAATTGATTGGACTGCAGAAACTACAAGCACGGTAATTACCACTTCTACTTCTCTCCCTGACCTTCCATGGGGCTTATTGTCTATGAAATTGTATCTCCCACAAGGAAAAAGAACATTTGTTTTCTCTCTCATATAATCAGTATTTCATCTGTTCTGTTATGATTCTGTTCTTACTTTACTTGAAACAAACATGAGAGTATTTGTTCATATTTATGTGTAATTACTTCTATTGAATCTTTGGTAAAAATGCACATAGTCAAATGAAGGAAATTACCTCATTCTGATTCACTTCTATATGAAGAAAGCTGGTTGAGACTCTTTGCCTGGGGTTTTGCCAGTAAGTTCAATAAGAGCCAAGAACTCTTACTTAAATGTTGAAAAACAACCTGTGAACATCTGTTTTTAAGACATGTTGTGTGTCTGTCAGATATTTTAACATCATTGCTTTTACAATGTTCTCTATACAATTTGGAGTTACAAAAGAAACTCTCTCAAGAACATGGGTTTAAGCATGAGGTGCATTTTGAGTTTTCATAAAATAAATACACAATAAAAAAACCACCTTAGGCACACAGGGTTTGTGACTGGGAAGAATTATAGAATGACCATGTTTTTAATCAGTCCTTAATGGAAGATGGAAGTTACTGTCATGAAAAACCTGATGTAAGTTTCAAAACTGGGAAAGGTCTTTATGTGTTTATTCTTGAGCATCTCCATTCCTAGATTGGATAGAAGTCAATAGATAGTGTCAGATGTCATCATGCTATGCAATTACTTACTGACTTGTGGATTTACATGTAATGATTGCATGTGCAGTAAGTAAACTACACTATTCATGCCCTTTTGGTCAAGGGAAACTGGTATGTTGTGCCCACTGACACCAGATGGTTTTGTGTAATTTGGGATTCCAGGTTTCAGGACCCTCTGGAATTTACTTACACTGTTCATGCTATTCAAAGCAATCATCAGATTTCCACCTACAGCCTTCTAACAGTGTCTGAGAAATACGCCCAAGATAAGAAACACGGGGGCAGCAAGTGGGCAGTACTTAAAAAGAAGTGGACAGCATTTAAAGAGACAGAAGAAGCAAAAGAAAAGATCCCCAAAAAGAAAAGACATCTGCATAGAGGTAATGATAACCATTTAAATCTTTCAGTAATATGCTTTCTGTCTTTTATCTCAGTTTGTTTTCCGGAGTCCAAGATAGTGAAATACATGTGTAGGTGTAGGTAAAGAAATATAGTTGTGATGTGTTTTTTATTACTAACATACAAACACTCATACACCGTTTTCCATGATTAGATCAATTTCAACAATTGTCTGTCAGCCCCATGGGTAGAATGTGACTAAAAGTCAAGTCAAAGAACCTGAATACTTTCAGAACATCCACTACAATGGAACTATCCTGATTTACATTAGTTCTACAGTTGTCTGAGAGAGTTTCCAGTAGCTGGGACTGCACTGTGCTGGGTGGTATTGCATCTTCACATGGTTATTTTTTGTTTCAGAAAGTGTTTTTGAACGTGAGACTGAAATGCTGGAGACACCAGAGGTCCAAAAGCAAACCACGCGTTATATAGAAAGCAGACGTGAGAAAATCAGAAGACTTGTTGAGAAATATGATGCACTGAAAGCCAAGATCATGAAGAGGAGGGCAGAGTGGAATGAATTGTGAGTCTTGAACTGGACTCTGTTCTCTTTAAGTTCTGCTTCTTGTCTGAGGACAAGTAATGCTATTTAGCTGTCATTTGGCACTATAATCTCTCTGCTTAGGTTTTTATATTCTTAAGGGTTATAATTAGAACAGGTGAATTTACATGTATCTCTAAGTCTCAAGAGTGCATTAGAATATATTTAGTTTCTATGGCTCCTCTAAAATATTATCAAATTTGAATTCAGCTAGGTAACTGCATTTTCTGAGAGGGATTAAAATGTGTCTAAATTGATCATGACTGAGAGACACCTATGCCATTACAGTCAACTCTTAGTGAATCCTGCCAGCCCTACATGGAGCAGACACTGTAACAGCTGGGTTAGGTCAGCAGTCTTGCCATCTCAGCCATTATGTGAGTGTTTGTGATATGCCTTTGTGCTCCATGCTGGTTTTTATCCTGAGAGACAAGAAAGTGGGACAGGACATCTTTTACAGAATCATAGAATATCCTGAGCTGAAAGGGACCCACAAGGATCATCAAAATCCAAGTCCTGTCCCTGCACATGGCAGCCTCAAGAGACACACCACGTGCCTGAGAGCATTGCCCAAACACCCCTTGAGCTCTGCCAGGCTTGGTGCTGTGACCACTTCCCTGGGGAGCCTGTTCCAGGGCCCAGCCACCCTCTGGGTGAAGAACCTTTTCCAAATATCAAACCTAAGTCATAACTTTGAATGACCTCTTTTTCAAGCCTGGTTTAGATGGGGCTTTGGGTGACCTGGTCCAGTGGAAGGTGCCCTTGTCCATGGCAGGAGCACTGGAATGATATGAACTTTAAGGTCCCTTATAATGCAAACCATTCTATGCTCATGGAAGTACTGAAGTTCTTCCTTAGGAGATGAAAGGCAGGGAATGAGGCCAGTGTGGAGTCAGAATACAAAGCTTCTAAGGTTATTGAGTGTTTAACAACGTAGAGTAGGATCAGGTATTCTGTACTAAGGGCTGGTAGATAGTTGATGTGTGGCTCCCTGAAACAGAGCAGCATGTACTTGCTTACTCAGAACTCAGTCTGAGTGTGAAGGTTTAAACTTTTCCATGGCAGAGCTATGTTTTAAGAGTTCTTAGGGGGAAAAAAAAATCTGGGATTTTCATTAAATGTGCAAAGATAGTCTTTCCAAAGTAGCCATTCTTTTCTGAAAGAGATGTATCACTCTTTCACTTCCCAAACTTTGCTGCACAAGTCAGAAGGTGTGAAATGACTGTTCATTTGTATGCCTTCTGTCTTGAAGTTCAGCTTTATTTTTTTCCTACCAGATACAAAAGCAAACCTAGAGTGAACTTTGAGAATCCCAGAGATACTGAGGAGATCAAAGAAGCACAGAAGAATATAGGATGTTACAGGCTGAAGACTGCCACTAACTACACACTCACTGAAGATGATCGCATAAGCACTAAAAAGAAGATGATTCAGCTTGCAACCCTGGAAAACTTGGTATGTAAAACTATGTATATTGCCCCATTTTTGGGGAAAGTGAGGATAGTGTGTTAATCACTGAAGAAGTTTTTTGAAAGGAATTCAAAGTGAGTGTGGGAATTGGCATTGAAGGACAGATGGTTGTTTTGAGTAAGATTTAGTTACAAATCAGCCCTTCTCTTGTGAACTGTTTTGTGCTTCACCAAACCCAGACCTGAATCAATCCATGGTGGCTTTTTAAAAATGAGAAGGAAAATTTACCTTCTCTAGTACTTCAGCAGGAGCACCTATCTTTTTAATTATAAGTCTTAGAATCTAGTAAAACACTGAGCTAAATAGCCCCTGCCATGAAATACCTTTACAAAAACAGGGATGAGAGCAAGTACAAGTGTTCTAATGTGGCCTCTCTGTATTTGTACTTTGGCAATCACTCCTTCTGGAATTGGAATCTTCCTGAGAAACCAGGTCTTTTGGAGCCACCTTGCTATAGTAGGACTCCTACAGTTACCACACATATTTTAGCCACAAAGACACAATAAGTTCAAATGTTGTGCAGTATCTTTGTTGCTTTCCTTGTGATTTCTTTCTCCCCATCCTTCTCGTAGGAATGGTTTTTCATTGTATTTGGCTGGAGTGCAAAAGAGTGACACTAGGTAACTTTGACAGTGAAGTCTAAGCATTCCTAAAGCAATGCTGCAAGTCTCAGGGGATTTGTTGAATCATTTTAGTCTCATGCTTGGGCTTCAGCACTTCACTGTAGTGCTGATGCTACCAGATTTCCAGTGATTAACCTAATTTATTAGGACAAACAAAGGGAATAGTTCTTGTCATAAATTCTGGGTTTATACAGATGAGGAATTCCAGTTTCTTCAGGTGGGTGGTGTGTTATTTTATTTTATAAAGATAAGTTTCTGCCAAGAAATCACATTCAGTAAAAAGAGTCAATTCATACAGTGTCCCCTTACCACAGAATAATTAGTAACCCTAATATTAGCCTTCTTGGGTTGGGTAAGACTACTCCTGTAGTGGAGAATCCTACTAGAATTGTTTTTCCTTTGCAGATCCATAGGATGAAAGTGAACATGAACAAAGAGATTGTGTCTTTGCGGGATCTCAAGGTTTCCATTATTGATGAAATCAAGAGTTTAGTGAAGGAAGTGAAATCCATACAGGCACGCTTGGATGTATCAGAACATCTCCCTATTCCCCTGATCCCTCATTTACATCCAGATGAGGTTCCTGAAAAAATAGTTGAATACAACAGTGATGTCCTCCTAAAGTTCAAAGAGGAGCAGGAGGCCAAGGCAAAGCTCAAGGAGCCATTGGAAGGGTGTCCCTCATTTCGTGCATTTAGGCACGTGCTTCTTCAAACTCCTCCAGTGGAAGAGGGTGACCCCATGGCACAGGCTGGAGATGCATCAGCTGTGGTCACAGAGGAGCAGCAGGCTTTTGTGATGGAGAAGGCAGAGCCAACAGAAATGGAACTGGAAATTTTAAAGAGGGAGAAGATAAAAAATTTATACTTGCAGGAGACCTTGATTAAAAAGGTAGGAAATTGAAAGTTATTTTTGTCAGATTAAAAAAATCCCAAAACCCAAAACAAACAAACCACACCACCCACTGCATCATAAGTGAAACAAAAATCACCTTCTGGTTCAGGATTGCAGCGGGTCTTGCCTTTCTGCAGTCCAGGAAAATGCTAACTGTTGCACATTTACAGTGTAAATCAGTATAAATCCATAACTATATCCTGTGTTCTGACTATTACCACTTGAAAAACACATCTTAGATTTCTTATTGATTGTGCTATGATCCTAGTAGCAAAAAAAAAACAAACCAAAACCAAACAAAAACCAAACAAAAACCCCCCAAAAAACCAAAAAAACAAATGTTAGACATAACTTGAAAAATTACAGAGTTAAAAAAGCAGCATCACTACAATTTTGTAGATTCATGTTCTCAACTCTTAAAAAATTGTAGTCTCAACTTTCTAGTCCAAAAAATACTTTGTAGGATTAGAAAAGGTACAAAAGAGAGTAACAAAAATGCTTAGTCATGGAAAAGATTCTTTAAAAGGTACATCTAAGTGGATAAAGTATCTTTGGCCTGCAAAAAGGGCAACTGAAATTGTTTTAGAGATGTGATAAAATTCTGAATAAAATAGAAAAAGGGAGTGGGAATCATCTCTTAAAAGGAGAAATACCAGATGAAATGGTCACATAGAAAGCTTGAAGCATACAAATGAAAATAATTTTCCTATCCAACAATAAGCTAAAGCTTTGGAACTCAGTGCTAGGATGTGGGAGAAGCTATGATTCAATAGTGTGGGAAAAAAATCCATTCAAAGCTGTTGAACACAAGCATACTGCTTCAAGCTCAGGATGCTCCTAGTTTAGAGAGTTTAGGAGGGTACAGAGAGCAGTGTACCAGAGGTGTGCCACAGTTCACTTGTTTGCTCCATTTCTTAGCATCTCTCCTCTAATTTCTGCTACTGGGTGTTGATTCTTTGCTCTGCCTCAACACACACACCTTTGTGTTTATGTGTGTGAAGGTTTTTGAGTGAATACCCAAATTCTGCTGTGAACATCACACACCTGTAAGTTAATGTTGGCAGCTGCTAGTACTTGTTTAGCTGTAAATGTCTAAGGGAAGAGCTATTTCATAAGAAGTCTTTCAAAGCAGAAGAGTTATTTATTGATGCATCTTTGACTGTTACATAAACTGCTGTAAGCATTCAAGGCATCGCTACAGACTAGTGTAAGTCTCTAAAGAGTAAAATACTTCAGGGATGGAGGGGATGCAGTGAAAGATTCCTGTGAAGCTCTGGTGATTCTTTTGCTATTGTGGTGAGAACAAAGACACGTTTGGGATTAACTTTGTCTTTCTAAGTGCATCAGTACCCTCTAGGAAATGGCATGTCTGAGTTGTCGATTTGGCAGAGAGAATTTTTCCCTTCTGCTCCTTTCTCTAGCGTTGCATGTTTAACTGCACTGGTAATACTTTTCCTGTCCCTGATTTGACACTCCTTTGCTCCAGATCAACACACTGGTGATCAACTTTGATGCTGAACTTCGCCTTTTGCGGCACCAGAAGCTGAAAATGGATATGCAGCTGAAAAGTGCTGATCTGCGCTGCATCACATGCTGTGAAGAGCTGCTTATCCTGAAGAAACTTGAGATACATGAGGACTTTCTTGAGGAGCAAATTGGTGCCCTCATTAATGAACAGGAGGACATGCAAGTAAGTAGGCCATGTGTAGCATTAATTTAAATTTAACAGTACCATTAATTCATGGCTTGAAACAAAAGCAAACCATAAAATAAATGGTGGCATCCCTTGGCTTTGTTTTAGCACCAACCCAGTGACTAGTGCTAAATTTTGAAAAACAAGAAACTCTTGATAATCAGCCTACTAGGATGGCCACTTCTAACTTTCAATACGTAATTTTTTAATAATCTTAACATTTGAATTTTAATAGATCCTTCATGATATGGCATAAGTGACTAATCACATACTTTAAGAACATACTCCTAGGCGATGCTTAATTGAACCATAGCTTTCATCAAGAGAGAAAGACAAGTGTTGCATTTCCAGATCTTCACAGATGCATCCTATATACAGATACATGGGTTGTACCTTTAACTGAAGTAGTTTTTTGTTTGTTTAGTCAAAATTGAAGAGCTACCTTGCACAAATAGAAGATAGAAAATGTGAGATTGTAATGCTTCAGGAGCGTGAGAAAGCTCTTTATGCCAGCTTTGAAGCATCCCTTGGAGAAGACAATGAATTTGCTGATTTTCTGACCAATCTTTTGAAGCAGGAAGTTGAGTATGTGGAAAAAGAAGTAGGAAGAGAAGCAGGTTGGAGATTTTGTTCTTTTTGCTTTATGGATTTGTTTTACTTATTTCCATGTGGTCAAGTACACATGTCTCAGTCTAGCTGGAGCCCTGAGTACACACAACACTCCAGTCAGTTCAAAAACCCTATGAACAGATTTGGTTATAGACTGACAATGTGTTCTGTGGCCATCATCTTGAATGATAACAATGATGTAATCCAGTTTCTAACATGTCTGCAGTTGGTCTGATAACAGCTCCTGCAATTTACATTCTGTAAGTCATTACTGAGGACTGATAATTGGTGAGAGGAAGAGGCACAGCTTTAAATAGGTGCTTCCTATGCTGTACCAATGGGAGCAATGGATAAGTGATTAGTCTGTCACATTCATGACATTCTGCTCTAATCTGTCCATTGACTAATGAGAGATCATAAACCTCATCTGCAATCATCTATTAGTCACAGGACTGACCATATTACAAAAGAATTTAATTTGTCTTAGTGACTCAGTTTTAAGCTGTTAAAGCTAGGCAGTCTTACTGAGCTAAAATACTTGTGCTCTCTCTGACTTGGCTTTTGATTTCAAGTGGGACATGATTACCAAAAAGTGAAGACAATGGTGGTGCTTTTATGACAGATTTGTGCTTCCATATTCTACTTGGTTAATTAATCTCTGTATCAGAATGGTAAACTCACACTGCTTAAGTTCCTAACACATATAAAAAGAGAAAATATATTGAAGTTAAGTCCTAAAAACATGGGCTGTACCTGTGTCTGTTCTACTGCTAGGTGATATCTCTCTGTCTCTCTGTTTTCCCCTCCTCTTTTTTCTGTTTTCCTTCTGTGAAAACATTGCATCAGATCAATGCAATAGGCACAAGGTGCCTGGATTCACATATCACCAGAATGATCTTTCATGGGTTACTGGGCTTGTGTTCACCAGCACATTGGCATAATGCATAGCTGGTGGGTCTGGGCTGTTTTGCAAGCCAGTCTCGTTTTTTTCAGATAAAGAAAATGAGAATGAAGAGAAGGATGATGAAAAACCTGACTTAAAGACTGATGAAGAAAATTGTGGATCTGAAGATGTAGCCTTTGGTGGCTCCATTTGCCCAGAAGGTACCTATGCTGTTATTTCCTTGTGTTAATTAGTTGTTTAGCTTTGGGACAACATCATGTGTTTGAAAAGAAAACACAGACTTTTTAATTATTCACTGCATGCTAAAGTCATGAAGGGCTGGAATGTGTGTACCCCTCCTGTGTGCAGCATTTTTCCCCAGGAAACTTTGGTCAAGATAATAAAACTGTTGGTAGTGTAGACTACCCTAATTAAAAAAGTTTGGAAAAATAAAACTTAGCTAAGCAGTAAGAATGAATTATTTTGTGTAAAGAAGCATTCACCATTTCATGGCTGTTATCTGGAGAGAAAAGGCTCCTCTCTGGAGTGGAGCAGTGACAAGGCTGTAGCTGCGCTCTGGAAACCAGCTGCCTGGCCTGGCTGGATCCCTCCCTGTTCAGGGAAATTCTGAGGGGGATCCTCATGCTCTTAATTGAAGCTCTTTGTTACCACCTCGTGGATTTATGCAGCAATTGCCTGTTGCTAGGCTGCTCTGAAAAGTTAGGAGCTTTACTTTGCAAATTCCTCTTCATTTGTGCATTCAAAAGAGGCAACCAACCTTTCTCCCTCTTTTTCCTTTGTATGAGCTTAGCTAATTCAGGATGTTGTTTTTAAAAAAAAATCTTTGAGTGATGTGTCAATGACAGTGTAACAGCACTGCTTCATTTTCAAGTTCAAACTTACCAAAAATCCACCTTCCTTTTTTTTTAAATTGTATTTTGAAATCATTTCTACAAATTCATTTTTTTATTAACTCCTCGTTCATCTCATTTTTCAATGGAATGTTGGGAAGAAATAAAGATTTTTACTTCAGAGTTAAAAAGTCCAAATTTCTAATTTAACAAGGAAATTACATGTTGCATTAGGCTCTTCATATTTGTCTCTTTATGTAGAATTTTTTTTCCTTTATTGGGCTCTCTTTTTTATTATTATGCCTGCTGATTTGGGCATAATTATGCACTTGTTTAGCATTACTGAAATCACAGTATTAGATAGAAATTCACAGATCTTCCTTACCACAACACAGTTTCTATGAAATACAGCTTTGTTTACCAATAGAGCTATAAATTATCCCTGCAGCAAGTTCATAATTTATAGTGAAGGGTGCTATGGAGAAACAACTATGTGCTCACATAATTGAAGATTTTACTGCAACATGGATTAATTACTGGGACTGCATTGCTTACAAAAGCTAATTTTTGGGCACTTGGCTTTAGTGCTGGCTTTGATGCATTTAATGTGACTTCTGGAAACAGACTAAATGTAAATAAGAAAAAAATCCATCCAAGACATTCACCTGGTCATGGAGGCCCATGGGTTTATGCTTAAGGAAGCTCTAGGGAACCAAACCCATGGTGTTATTATGGAGAATGCTGGGAATGTGCACTGCAGGAGAAGGTACCAGCTCTACCCAGTAATTCCAGTACAGTCACAGCAAAAGTAAGCTCTTCTTTGACCTTTTCCCTCTCAGGCTGCAGTGAGGATCTCTTCCTGAACACCATCCAGCTCCGGCAGCAGCGGATAGGCATTGAGAAAGCTTTAGAAGAGGAGAAGAAAGTTGCTGCTGACCTCAAAAAAGAATATAATGCCTTGGCCTTAAAGGTATTGTACTGTTTTCTCAGGAAGCATCATCATGTTAAATGTAGTGCTAGTGATTAGTGCTAGTCTAAGATTTAAAGACAAAATCCTAACCCTCTGAGGGGTGTCCATTTGGGAAGTGATACCTGTGGTAGCACAGAGGCAGGAGGCAGCTCGGCATGGGTCACCTGTTCTCCTGAAAAGGGTAAATCAAATTGATCCAACCTTAGCTTTCATGGGGCTGGATCCAGGCTCTAGGTGCAGTTCCTTCCCAGCTGTCTAGCCTTGTGCAGCAGCAAGAACTGGATACTCTGGTTCAGATGAAACATGCAGTATGGTCTGGCCTATCCTCTGTGGCTGTGTATGGAAACAGCAATAGAATAACACTTACCCTAATGCAAATCCAGGTTAAAATAAATGCATAAAAATTCTATTCTACCATCTATTTATTTTGCTTTATTTTCCATCACTCTTTGTCACAGGTAATCACTGAATAAACTCTTTTGGTACAAATTTTCCATTTTGGTTTTTTGAACTCCTGCATTCATTAAGAAATTTGATTTGTATTAATTAAAAAATATTTTATTTTGAAGGGTTATCTGGAAGAGAGAGAGTGGTACCAAAATAACATTATGCAAGTCTTGCACTTTTTTTGTCTCAAAAATGTTCCATCAAGCGTGCTTAACATACAACATTTTTTAGATTTTAAAGGCTTTCCTAAGTGCCAGCTGCCACATATTCACCCTGGGGTATGACATTTGAGTCTGAATTGTTTCTTTCTCATGCAGAATCAATAAGCATTTCCAGGCATAACACAATAAAAATTATCTTGCAGGCTCTGTAGATCTACAAGTGTTTTTAGATGCTAAACAAAGCAGCTGTCTCTTGATACATACAGGGCTTCTCTAAGGAGACATTCATGAATGTATGTGTGTGCAGAGGTTTTCAGGTTAGAATCTTGCTTGAATATTTGTAGATGATCCTTGGGTTTACCTGTGAAACTCACCTATCATATGTAGTTTTTAAAAAAGCATATTTTTATATACTTCTTTCTCTTTGGATCAGGAACTCTAACAGAACCTTCTTGCCTTATGTATTCTCAGTATCACAGGATTTTGTTTGTCCATAATTTGTCTTTCTGCAGGCAAAAGAAGTAGATACCAGTCTGGACACAGCAAACAGGGAACTGGAGGCCTTTCAGTGGGAAAAGCTGCACAGGCTGAATGAGCTGTATGTAGTTGTACCTTTGAGACTCCATCAGGTAATTCAAGATGTTGTGCATCTGCATGTGCAGAGTGGCCTGTGTACATCTAAACAATGGTGTTACTGTTCTTTGGGGCCCTTAGTTCATGATTCACTGTGGTCTCCTGGGAGGGAAGTGCTGTTAACTGAACTTCATGCTGCTAATTCCTCTAGAATTCCCTTTTTTTCCCCTTCTCCTGTACTGACAGAAACGAAGTAAGGACAGGCAGGCTGGCCCATTGCTGAAATGTGTATAGTTTTTAACTGCTGTATAAGTTTGGCCATCAGGTCTATACTACTGATATTCTCCTGGGGAAAAAAAAACAACTAAACACCTCCCCCCACCAAGAAAAACAAATCAAAAAAGCCCTGAAAACTATTGAAACTAATGGGAATTCTGCCCAACTGAATAGTTCCAGATTGGATGCAATACATTAATTTACACGATTACCTGGCCCAAAAAAAGAGTTGTGCCCATGCTTAGTATTAACTCACTCACTAGTTCTCTATTGCTCACACATTTGTTATAAAGAGACATCTCCATCACCCTTAATAAGTAAAGCCAGCCTTGCTTATTTTTCTGTCTGCTTTTGCAGGTGCAGTGCTTGGTTGATGGGGAGATGCCCCGTGACTTCTCCCATACTTTAGTATTTACCAACGAGTCCTTGCAGTACCTGAAGAAGAGAATTGTGGACCTACGTAATGAAAAGATAATGCAAAGAGAGACCCACAAGAAGGCCAAGGAGCAACATAAGCAGCTTCTCCAGGACAAAAAGGAGATGGAGATGGAGATTCAACGTGAGTGACAGAGACTCTGAGCAACACAGCATTGCTAATGTTCTTTCTGTCCCTCTCACTGGGTGTGGGTAACTCACCATGCCTGTCTCCATACTCACACAGATGTTACAGAGGGTTACTTCAGAAAATAGAACAGATCAAGTGGACTGTTTTGATGGAATAGCAGTTCTCCAGCACTGCAGAGTCATCAGGCTGTGCAACATAATTTGGGAACTTAGTATAAGGAGTCACTGGAAGTCTGGACACATTTGCTATTTCTGCTTGTAAACCAGAACTCCTAGGGAAAAAGTAGCTTTTTCTGGCCATTTCCTCCCCTTTGTAACATCTGAAGAAGGAAACAAGCCCTATTCAAAACACTTCCCAAAGAGCTAAACATAAAGCACCACTAGACATGCAGAGGCCCTATAGAGCCTGTGGTGTGAGACAGGCTTACTAGGACTGGTTTAGTGTGGCTTAGTGACCACACAAGCATGATCATGAGCAAGGACAAATGGTATGACTCAGCTGTGAGCTCTGTGTGGTTTTGTGTGAAGTTTTTATTACACAGCAGATACCAAAAAGCTCAGACAAAAAGCTGAGGTAAGGCAGAAATTCTTCTAAACCCATGAATGACAGTGCTGCCATTTGTGCCTCTGTTAGAACTGGAGGAGAGGTGCAATCTTCTGATGATGGAGAAGTTTGGTCGGCTGGTTGATTTTGAAGCAGTTCAAGCCCACTCTGTTAATATACCCATGGAGCAGATGAAAGTGAGAATAATGGAGAAGGAGTATGAGCATTTCGTGGAGCTCAAAGAATGGGAGGTAAGCAGCAGGAATAGGAGGGAGACAGATGTGATGATCTCTTAACCCTAAGTTTCCCTGAGGGGCTATAAAGTCACACTGAAATCTTTTGTGAACATGTTCATGTTTGATCTTTTTTCACTTGTCCTTAATAGACCATAGTGTTCCACTTGAATTTCCCATCATCATTCCTACCTCTGCTCCAGTTGCTGGTGCACATCCTATTTTTCACGGAGTTAGCTTATCTCTGTTTTGCTTTCTACAAACACATTGTCCTACTTCATTCTCTACGTGAAGCTCTTGTGGAGTGCTTTTCTCTGGTTCTCAGGTGGCATTCAGCACCTCCTGCCCTCTCTCAGTGCCTTTAGTGACAAACTGAGTACAGGGCAGGCTGTGGCTCATGCCAGGGGTGCCAATCTGTGCAGTCTGAGAAGTTCATGTCTCCATTTGGTGGGGCCCGAGGCTCAGCTGCTGTGGTGCAAGCAGGCAACATGCTTATGCTGCCCTTACAGAAGAGCTAATGGCTTTCTTTTTCCCCATACTTTTGCCTAACTTTTTACTTAGGCATTTGTAATTTAAAGATATTAAAAACAAGAAGATGAGATTGCATTAAAGGTACTGTGGGATCAGGTGGTGTGACAGGATCAGTCTGTTGTTTACCTGTGACATTTACATTGTGCCTACTGCTTCTTCCCCACTCCACACTTTTTGTGCTCTCTCATCCCCGATCAACTTCTTACACCTTTCTAGGAAAGAATTGTAGTCCTGCAGCATCAGTTAGCGAAGCTGACAAGGGAAAACACCAGCAAGCTGCACCAGATGAACAGGTTTTGCCATGAAAAGCATCAGCTTGAAACTGAGCTGGAATCACTGACAACTGGTCAGGTGAGCCTTTTAGCCTTTTAGGTTTGGGACTGTTCAGAAATGGGTAAGGGATCATCTGGCCCTCACCAGTTCCTTGGTCTCACATCCTGCTCTGCAGTCAGCAGTTTAGGCTAGGAGTGGGACAGGATGAATGATTGCTTCATACCTTAGCACCTCTGCTATTTCTTACTTAGCTGCTTTCTAGGACTGAAACAAACTCATTTCTAATTAAAATATGCCATGAAGGAATGAAAAGAATATTCCTTTGTTACATGGAAACAGTCATATTACTGTCATGAAACAGCATTACAACGAAAAGTGGATTTACTGCTCTGTAACATGAAGTCTAAGTTAGTGAACCTTCAGTCTTCCACATACTTCTGACTAAGGTGTGGAGAAGTCATGGATATGTCCTGGCTCTTGGAAAGCTTCACTTTACCTACTTGAAATAAATTTCCACTGTTCATTCTCCATGTTTTATAGGAGCCATTTTTTTCCTCTACAGGGTGGAGAATTTGAGAGCACCCAAAATGCTGACATCAAAGAGACAGCCAGGCTGGAGTCACAGCTCACACAGATAACTTGTGAGGTGGCCTTTCTGAGACAGGCAATCAGCCAGAATAGACTGGACTTAAAAGAACTCGCTTCCCTTAGGAGAAAAGGTGGGCCCCTCTTACCACAGGACTCTGAGACTCCAACTTCCTCTTCAGAAACAGTCACTAACAATCCAAGTCACCCTTAAAATTAACTGTGGCAGCAGTCATGCTTGGAGGTGCAAAATTAATTGGTTTTGGCTATCCAGGGGTTTAGTTGTAAGGGGTTGCATTTGTTTTTTCTATCAAAACACGACTGTAACATATATGGAATAAAAAATAGCAAATGAAACTACTAAATACTGTTATCAGTCCATTGCAGAGGGTTGTACTGGACAAGGTGCCCTTTGTGTGTCCATGTGTGTGCATTATGTCTGTCTACTCTTCAAACAAGTGGCTGTTGAAAGCTGGCTTGAAGTTTCACAGCAGCAAATGTTAGTTTGGTACCTTGTTCTCCAAAATGGTGAAATTAGTCTGCCTCAAGCAAGCATTGGCAGTGGCCCTGCTGGCCAGGAGAAAGCAAAGGGGCCTTTCTCCTCAGGGCAGGATGTAGCATTTATCTAGCCAGGAGGAGGATGTAACCATGCAAAGTCAGCCTGTAATTCAACTGCCCTGATCAGTGAGAGGGCCAAGCTCTGTGTGTTTTTCAGGTGTTGCACTTTTTTGCCTCTCATTTGGTGTGGTGGCAGCATGTGATCATTTACAGCACTTACCCTGTCTTGACTTTAAAATCTTCCTTCAGCCTCAAGGTGGAGGGGGTTGTGTTTTCCCCATGCAAGGCTCTTGAGGTGCTAATTTTTAATTGAATAAATTAAACAATCTCCAGCTGCTCTTGCTGTTCCTCCCCACTCCTCACCTCTTGCCACAGGTCTTTTTGTCTCTGTCTGGTGTATGCTCAGTAGGGCTCCAGCCATATCCCAGCCAGGGACAAGAACTTCCTGCTGGTCCCAGCACAAGCCTGTGAATGGTGCTTGTGCAGGCTGCCTTTACAGGGGATCCTTGCTGAGGAACACACCTGGTGCTGGGAGCTCTTGTGCAGCTGCAGGTTGTGCCCTGGGAGGTGGGAAATGGCTGGAGAGGGGCTGTGAACTGGCACCAAAGCCCTTGCCTAACAAAGAGCAAGGACATCCAGTGGCAGCTGGGTAACCAGACAGACAGAGGCTCAGCTGGAGACAGGGAACAAAAAGACCCCAGACTAAGTGTCACCAATGACTATTTGGAAAATTCTAACTGCAGGAAAAGTGTCACCTTTCCCCAGGTGTCCTGCTTGCTGTACATCTGCAAGTGTAAAAGAAAGAGAAGGCTCATTATGTGTGAGGAGTTAGCATAAAGCCAGGCACAGCAAAGACTAAAGCCTTTATTTTAGATGTTAAAGCGTGGATTTGTCTTTACAGATAGGCGGCTGCAGATGGCGTGTATGTGAAAGGTTGTTTAAGTTGATCAGGCAGAGTGCATAACTCCAGTCCATTCACAGGAGTGTGTTCATGGAACAAACCTTCCTGGGTGAGGAGAGGAAAAGACCTTTTGGACAGCATTATTTGTTGTGAAGCCCTCTAGGCTGCAAGAGTGTGGTGGCAGCGCTGTTTGGACCCAAGTCCCGCCGTGTCCCTTGTCCAGCTGTCTCCATTGTGTGCTCTGATGCTGCCACTGAGAGCTGCTGCCTTGTTTCCTGTGACCTTGCTGAGGATGCATTCTGTCTCCATAGCATTATAAAAGGCACATATACATCTATATACAAGTGCATAAATATATAAATAGGGGTGTTATACAAAAATAAATACCCTTTATCTTTCTCTCTTTAGAATAAGTCTTTTGCAAAAGGCAGCTTGGTCCCTAGCTGGTGGGAGGATGAGTCTCTAAGGGTCTCAGTGGTGGAGGGCTGCTGTTCAGATGTCTTGATAGGTCCTGACCCAAAGATGTGATCGCTGGATTCTGGACATGGAGATCTCCTCTGGACTGGCAGCAATCTATTCTTTCTACCTCTTCAACTGGCACTAGGCCTAAGCAGCATGGGCTTCCTGAGGGAGAAAAAGCAAGAAATTAATCCAGTGCACACTGGAATGAGAGATGCTGTGGGAGGTTTCAAGTCAATAGCTCACTTTATGGCAGGGGGTGGGCTCTGATCAAAGAGGAAGATCTGCATTCTGAAAGTCTGTGTGGGAATTAGATGCCATGATCACACAAAACAAGTCTGACCTGCACTACAGGGGTGGATCAATGGATTAGGTCCTAGGGCGATGGATTCACATCACTTGAACATGAGCTATCAGAAAGGCTCTGCAGTGAGATCTCCCTTCAAGAGCAGCCTAAAACGATGAGATGGAGGCATGGAGTTTTTCAAACCACTGACCTTGGTGGAAGAGGGTATCCCGTCGAGCATCCAGGCTAGGGCCTCCCACTTTGCTTCCCATCACTGGATGATGGAGGCCAACAAAGTGCTCTTGAAGGTGAGGACAGTCATCTTGTGGGTGAAGAAGCTGGTGAGTGGAGTCATCTGGGAGACTGTAGAGGAAAGAGCTGTCTTCTGTTCTGGAGCTGGGCAATCTGGGGAAGCAGGCAGAGAGGTTTAGGGCTGTTTACCAGATCTTTCCTCCTTGAAAGATATAACTCGTGTCATGCCTCAGCCAGCTCATCAATGCTGTGACACAGAACATTCCTAAATGAGGGGAAGCGCAGAAACGGGGATGTACTTGTGGGATGGGAAATGAGGTGATGTGGGACCTGGTATCCATGATCCAACAGCTCATGAGTGCCACAGGAACCAGAAGGAATAGTACCTCACAGGGAGCAGGGTAATGAAGATGTCTGAACAGTGAGACACTAAGCACTCACAACTGGACAGTGGGCAGATTCTGGGGCAGCTCTTTATCAGCATCAATCACAGATGTTTGCTTCTCTCATCTTGCTTTTCAGTCTCCCACTTAGAAACAGGAGGAGGAAAAGGGGATGGAGGGGAATAGGTCTTGGCCACCTCTACAATTAAATTATTCCTTCCTGAAATCCTAAGAGGAATGAGTTGTGTGAAGAGAATTTAGACCAAGGTGTCCTAGTGCTGGGGCATGGATTTGTTTCCCAAGAGCTGGGACAGATAGGAGTGTATTCAGGGCAGGCTTTTGAGAGCACGTGGGTCCCAGTGGATTGTTCCACCTTCCCTCTCCACATGCCAGGACTAACCTGGAGGGCTGGTAGTCTTGCTGGGCACTCCCATTCTGCAGCACTCTTGCCTGCAGCAAGGCGTTGGTCTCCTCCTGTGACTGGAAGGAGAGAGGAGTCTTAGCAGACCAATGGCACACAGCAGCATTAAGAGGCAGGTGCTGATCTGAGTCAGAGCCCTGGGGCAGACTGCTGAAGCTCCTACAGCAGAAGGCAAAAAAGCTGAAACTCTTTCTTTTGCTACTAAGGGCAGTGGAACTGAGCACTGAAAAACTCACTTTACACTTAGTGCTGAATGAGTGGGGGATAAGCAATTTACCGTCTCAGCTCTGGCACTGCCTGTTACCCTTTTACAGAGTCCTCAGCGCTGTCAGTCCCTGTGACCTTTGCTCAGGGGACACAGGAACCGTTCCCATGAGAGTTGCCTTTTCTCACTGCCTCCTCCATACTTAAGAGGCTCAAGAAAACACCCTATCACCAGTGTTTTGGAGACCTTCCTGTTCCCCACATGTCTGACTTTTCTACAAAGGGGAAATCTCTTTTGGGAAGCCAGCCTTGCCACTTCTACATGCTGCAAAGTGTGCCAACCACATCTGGAGAAGCCCTCTCACTGCAAGTGTGGCCTCCAGCCAATGACAAACCAGCTCTTGATCCCAGGTGTGGGCTCACCTGCGGCACTTCATCTGGGCTGTAATCTCGGGGCTTGGTGCTTGTGTACCCCACTCCTGCAGAGGCACAGATGCCATTCAGATGTGCCCTGCTGGCATAGGGCTGCCCATTAACAAAGGGATGTCCATTCGCACGAGGAGCAGAGATGCCTCTCAGTGGCACCATGGTGTACTGGCAGGATGACACCAGCAGCCCAGCTCCTGGGAAGCTCATGTCAATGGTTTGTTCTGCAGAGGGAAGGAAAAGAAAGTCTGAGGAAAAAATGAGAGGTAAAGTCAAGCTTGTTGAAGCTCAGCATGTATAGGGTTAGGCTGTCCTATCAGGCAGACATCAGGCACCCAAAGCACTCTTGGAGATAAATGGCGAAAAGGGGCCCTTTTCCCCTAGTCCCAGAGGTTCCTTTCCAACAAGGCAAGCAGAACAAGGGACAAACAGTGGCCTTTGTCTTTATGGCATTCCACAGGACATCTGAGACTTGCCCTCTGTACACCCCTTCCCTGCTTCCCAGAATTCCCTCACATTTTGGATGTTTGATGCAACTACACCCAAGGTCAGATTTAATCCCCAGGCAAACCATATCCTGTAAATTAGCCCTTACTCTGCTTGGACCAAGCTCTCCAAAGGCAAAAGGGGATGAAAGCCACGATGAGGAGTACGATGGATCCCAGCACAACGCCTACAATCAAGTATGGCAAGTCACTGGAACGGGCCACCATGGCCCCTGTCCCCAGGCCACTGTGCCCACCACTGAGTGGGGGACGCTGCTGAGGGGGCACTGTGGAGGGTGGAAGACGACCTGGCAGACCAAGAGACTTCCGAGCTGTGGAAGGAAGAGAGAGAGAGAATGTTAGAGATATGGCAGATGGCACAGCAGTCCAGGGATGTTTATGGTCCTGTGGAGTGGCCAGACTTGTATGATGGCTTTGAAGAAGCACTCCTGGATGACAGGATTCCTAGGCTGATGCATATGGCAGTACAGACAAGGCCTCTGTGCTTGGCTCACAGCTTTGCCAGATCTGCTTTTCGGCTGATCAAGCAAAACCAAAACCAAAGAGGTTCTCCAAAGCACACACTTGGACTTAATGCTGTTGCTGTCGTGACAGTGCAGCTGCTTGAAAGACAACAAGGAGCCTGCTTCTAAAGCAACACAGAGTTCAGTACAGCAGGGGAAAGTCAGCCCTTCTTCTTCCAGTCACCACCTCTGTGACAGGAAAACAAAAGCTAACTGCTGCTCTGAGGGGCAGCAATGGACTCTGCACAAGGGGTGAGTACACAGACCAGCCACACTGATCAACAGCATGGATGAGCCTGTGTCTCTCTTCTCTCCAGTGCTGCCTCCACCACTTTTCTGGAGCTTGGGTGATGCACTGTCAAGCAGGGATGGTTCCTGCCCCGCTGTGCTCTGACAGCTGCAGGCAGGGAAGGCAGCAGGCTGTGTTCCCAGAGCTGTCCCAGGAACCTGCTTACCTTTGGTTTCACAGATCATCACGTTGCTGAACTCGCTTTCACCTCCCTCATTGAAGCACTGCATCTTAATGTCATACGAGGTCTCTGGCTGCAGGTGGCTGATGGAGTGCCAGTACCGATCTCCTGAGGAGGGAACAAACACATGGAGCTCTTAACTTCCTCAGGGAACAGGCAGCTGGCCCAGCTCTGCAGCAGTGCCCAGTAAAGTAGCCTTGACAGCTGCTGCCTTTTGTGCACAGGGCTCCTTTTGACTGTGCTGTCTTCCTGTAGGGACCAGGGTCTGGGACCAGTCTCTCCATTTCTCCTACCTTCCACCACGTCCTTCTTGTAGTCACTGTCATTGTCACTGTCAGTGGGGCGGTAGTAGATATAAAATCCATGGATGGGAGTGTTGTTGTTGCTGGCTGGGATGTACTGCAGAGAATGGGAGGGAGAGCAGAAATTAGCAGACATGTCCACGCTTGTATTGTACTAGGTGAGGAGCAGCTGGGATAAATGGGATGGGACAGGAGGATAACCTAGCAGAGGAATCTTCCTCATGTTGACACTGACTGCACAATAAAAGCTTTTCTACAGAAGCTCAGTGCTACTTTCTACTCCTCAAGCTTCTCTCAGGTAACAGACAAGCTGTGAATTTGGGCCTGTCACTCCAGCCATCCAGTGCTCTGCTCCCTCTCAGCAACCACAGCCAATGATTCAGAGAAAAAAAAGTCTTTAACAACAGTGACTCAGCTGGGCAAGCACACCATCATCTTGACTCCGGTAGGCTCATGGCTTCCAGACAAACTGGGTCTTGCCATGAACTGGTTGCTGCAGGAGCTTTGTGTTTCTGAAGACAGTTCTTTTCCTCCCCCACACCCAGGGCAGTACTGTCCCAGCTCTGTGTGTTCTTGCTGTTTTTCACCAAGTGTTTTATCAGCTACAGTTTGAGTTCAAATGAACAGCTGCGCCCATCCTGCACTGTGGCATTTTCTGGCTAGAAGCAGCTAGGAGAGGAGAGCAATGCATCCCTCTGAATAAGCTCTAAGCTGTTGAAAACACTTCAGCCCAAATCTGGGCTTTTGATCCAAAAGATCCTACCCACTCCTAAAAATCCTCTGGAGTGGACTGTTGTAAAAGCATTACATCATCATTTGTTACCTACCAAATGAGAGTGAAGTATGTATCTGCTGGAAAATACTAGGAGAGAGAGAGATGCTAATGGATTCCAGAATACTGGCCAGGAGAGCAAGCAGCTACTCAATGCATTGTTCAGCTGTGCTTATTGAACAAAATGGTCAAGAGCCCATGGTTATGCACTGAAATCTTCCTGTATACAATGCTGAATTCAGATGCAAAAGGTTTCCTAGGCTCTCTGACTTCCCACCCAGTTATGTGTCCCAAGCCCAGTCCTCCTTTGATGGAGGCAGCTATTGGGTCCCGGATCCATTTGTGCTGGTGACAGGCTCCAGTGTGGTAACCTGGAGGAGGTGTAAGCTGGGAAAGGAGCACCGTGGCACCTGGCTCCTCCCCTGCAGCACTCTCCACCCCCACAAACCTTACCATCCACTTGAGCATGATGGTGGTCTCGTTGATGGCGTCCGTGAAGGTGATGTAGGGCCCGGCCACGGGGCGCTCGTAGACGCGGTTGCTGTAGCCAGACACCACGTAGGGCCGAGACGCCGCGCTGGGCTCGCTCTCTCCCAGGATGTTCAGCGCCCGGACACGGAATTTATAGGATGTGCCTGTGGGGAAAATGGGAAATAAAGCAGATGCAGGGATTGGAGTTTTCCAACATTTCTGCTGTCAGCATAGCCCTGACTGTGAAGAGGGGCTACACCTCCAGATGGCAGAGAGCCTACAGCAAGTCTGTTGTGGAAGTACAAACACTGAATGAATTTCAACCATATCCTAGATGGAGCCTGCTTTTAGTTACCTTCCCCAGTTCCTGTCTGGATGGTCCAAAGGTCAGATAGCAGTTTTGCAAGGTGTACAGGGGGTTAAGAAATGCCTGAAGGGATATCCCGACCTGAAAGCAGGTAAGGAAACCCCTTAGGAAAGGCGTTTTTCCTCTACTCCATGGGAATTAAGTACATAAACATCAGTTCAAAGCTCAAAGCCTACATAGTTTTCACCCAAACTTCATTTTACTGATAGTAAAATAAGTGGGATAGTTTTGCTCCTCTTTTAAGCTGTCCAGCTCAGTGATGAAATCTTTTCTCATGTGAATTGCAATGGGATTTGTGTGCCCATCTGTCTTGCCTGTGGCTAAGGAAAGTTCTGTCCTGTCTTGTAAAAGGCAAAACCAAATGCCTTTAGTAACTGTATCCTGTAATACAGAAAAGCATGCCTAAGTCTCCCTGAGGGAGGTCAAACCTATGCTGGTCTCTGCAGCTGGAGAAATTGGAGAAGCATCTGCAGTTTTTTCCCCACGCACCTAAGGCAGGACTCAGGGAAGCTTTGTTTTGCTCACGCATGCCAGGGCTGAACAGGATGTGACAGACGGTTAACCATCCTACAGGGACCCTGCAGCTTTCCTACAGACCTCCAGGAAGCAGGGAGGAGAGCACCTGCCTACCTTTCTCCAGGCCTGGGATTTCCACAGAGAGGCGAGAGGGAGGAATGTCACTGGTGGCCAGGACCCAGTCTCCCAACTTCTTCAATTTCTTATACTCCACGCGGAAAGACTGGATGGGGAACCCACCATTCCCACGGGGGATCCAGGTCACATACACAGATGTCTCTGATGCCATGGAGATGGTTGGACGGTCTGGTGCCTCTGGAGCTGCAAGGGACCCAGAAGGATTTCAGGATGTGAAACGTATTCTTCTCACCCTGTCTGTAGCTCAGAGATATGTGGGTGAAAGACTACCTGCATTGCACCCAGCCACATGCTCTGCAACTCCTGAATGCTCTCTTCCTTCTGTCTCTTCATTAGAGCTGGCACCCCCAAATCCTCATGCCTTTCAGTTTGTGCCCACAAGCACCTTTTACTCCTGCTTGCATCTTGCTCCTTTTCCACTCCCAGCTCAAGTAGGATGAGACAAGGTTTGAGCTGTGATCACCCATCATGGGGGAGAAAGCAGTGAGGGGGGTGGATGCAGGGCTGGAGATGGAGCAAAAACCCTGGGTGAGTGAGCAGGGGGAGGAGACTGGTGCTGGGGATAACCAAGTGTAGGAGATGGACACAGGAGAGATTGAAAAGAAATAGCTGAGAAGGAAATAAGGAGAAGTTCTGAACTGTGGAAATGCAATTTGACAGGAAACAATCAAAAGATGGGAGGGAAAGAGATGAATGGAGCTACGGATATGAAAATAAAGACGATGAATGAGTATGGGGGAGACTGAAGGATGGGACTTCACAGGAGGAGCAGGATTGAAGGAGAAATTTCACAGAAATGACAAAGGCAATAGTAGTGATAGAGACAGGATGGGAAACAACAAATTAGATTGACCAGTAAGGATCTGATGCTTCTCCAGTGCAGCAAGATACCCAAATGAAGCACTCTGCACCACTAGAAGGGGAACTAATTGCCCCTAGCCAGAGCTTGGCTGAGAAAGGAGGATGCCAGGACATGCAGGCACTTGGTCCCCATTCCTCCCTTACACTCCATCAGCACCCAGTGGTGCAGTGCAGTTTTTTGTTCCTGTGCCTCACACATTCACAGAATCACAGAAAGACAGGGCTTTCTGAACCCTCCATGTACAACTCAGCAAGAGTCACAGAGTTGCTGTAACATGCTTGCAATAAAGGTGGGGTCAGGCAGTGGGATATGCCTGCTCTCCAGGACTGACTGTCTGCCCAGAGCAGTAGCAGGGGTGTCTAAGAAGGATCTCTCCTTGTCAGCAGCTACAAACCACCCATCCAGCACTGCATTCTTGATTTATCCAGCAGAGACTTCAACTTGGCATGGCCTGGCCACCCACAAAAGATCCAGCACCCCTCACCCTCCCCACTGCCGGTGCAGGGAGGGCCTTACGGGACAGACGGCTGTTGTCGGCCTGGTTACTGCTCTGAGTGCTCGTGCCTGGGTCATCCCTCTGGATCTGCTGCTCTTTGCTGGCAACAATCTCTGGCTTTGGGCGCCGGCCTGTGCAGAAGGGAGAGGTGGCATCAGTAACACTGAGAGATGCACTCAGAATTAACTTCTGCTGGGATAAGGAAAGCAAATATTCCCAGACAGGATACTGAGGTAAGTACTTTCTGGACTCTAACAGCCCTAGGGGCTCAAAGCATTCAGCCTGTTGGCAGGAACTAAAACTAAAGTGGCAGATTTGTTAAGAGATCCCCCTCATATTCTATTTTCTACAACTTTTAACTGTTCCTTTTGAAACGTGGCTAAATTTCTGTCTCCAGGCAGAGGATAGATTAACCTCTTGACAACCTCTTGACCTTTATGCTAGATCCATTTTCTACAGTATTGCAGGTGTTCCACTGAGACACCAAGGGAAGAAGGGACTTCTTCAAGCCCACACAGAAGATGGGTTGGAATTTTCCCCATACTACCCTCCACTTTCCCTTCTTACAGTTGTTCTAAGCTGAGGGCAGATGGGTTTCCAGAGCAGAAGCACTCCCATTGTCCTAAGGCTGGTGCCTTGTGCCTCAGGGCTGGGACAGGATGTTTCAGAGGGGCCCTCCCCTGACTCAGAGCAAAGGGGAGCCCAGGGAAAGGTCTGCCCTTTACCGGTGCGGAAGGTCACCATGGCCGTCTGTCCCTCGCCAGCACAATTGTGAGCTGCCATCTCCACCTCGTAGAGGCTCCCAGGGTCCAGCCTGGTGAGGGTCAGGCGGTGCTGCGAGGCTGGGACATCCCTCACGGCCCAGCTGTCCGAGGCGTTGGTGACCTGCTGAGAGACCAATGCAGGTGCTGCAGAGCTTGGGGCAGGCTGGGCTGCTTGTGGGCACTGAGCTCAGAAACTTTATTAGTAAGTTCTAATTAAGCTACCATCTACCTTCCCTTCCCTCTCTGCAAAGGAGGGAGATGCTTCTAGCCTGATTTTGCAAAGCAATTCAGATATAAGCAGGACAACTCACCCAAGCCCCAGAGTGTTTTCTTGACCCCAGAGTTCAGTCAGCCCTGTTCTGTCCTCTGGTTCCCTTTGACACCACCACTCCTCAATGTGTGTAAGTCTCCAGAGTGGGCTTGCCCCACAAAATGCAGCAATAGCCACAGGACTGAGCTGCTTTAAGAGCCAAATCTCTCCAGCAGCCCAGCTACTGAGCTGCTCATTTAAATACTGGCCATTTCCATGGGATGAGGTTCCCAGACACAACTTTGTTTTACTGAGTTTTATACCGCCTCACCCCTGGCACTTTGGGGCTGAAATGAAAAACCATGATGCTGGAGCAAAGGTTTCTGCAGGGAAGAGACTGTGTATTTGCCATAGCCCTCAGAAAAGCTTGGAAACACTGTTTTTTGGTGATACCCTGATGGCCCATGCAGAGGGGGAGGGGAGGTGGAACTTTCCTCCTTCTCCCCAGCTGCAAAGATAATATTTTTGCAGGCAAATAGGCAGGACACTGAAGTGACCCGGTGCCGAAAGGAGCATTAGTAATGCAGGCAATGCAACAGAACGGAAATGCCAAGACTCTGCTGTATCATTCATCTTCTCCAAGCGTTTGACACTGACTGATTAATGCCTGCCTCGTTTTATTTTTATTCCTGAGCCTGCAAAGTTGTGAGGCCAGGGAGGGGAGCCCTAAAGGCTTCTAATATCCAGGAAAGGAAAAGAGTAATTCTTAAAAAACAAAAATAAGGGCTGCATGGCATCTGACTGATTGCAGGCTGCTGAGAGTGTAGGGGCAGTGTGGAACAGGGTGAAAAGAGACATTCACAGATACTTTCTAGAGAAGCAGCAGAACTTTGCCCAGTACAAATGCAGGTCTCCTGTCAGTAGGTCTAACTTTCCTTACAGCCATCTTCTACACAAAGAGCCTTTTCTTTGGTTGCTGAATTGATTCCTTCCCTCTCCACACACATGCTTTTTTTTCCAGTCAGAAATGTCAAAACCAGATCATTATATAACTTGATCCTAAGGATCTTGGATAGAAAGAGACTCTTTCTAAACAAGTTTAAGGGTTATTGGGACTAATTCCTTTCCACACAATCCTTAAGCATCCCAAGAAAGAGTCTCCAGCTGAGAATTTGGACTACACTGAAAACATATTACTGCAAACTGCAGTGACCCATGGTGACCTTCACTGCCCCACGGCCCCTTCCAGGTGACGTGCTGAAAAACAAATCAAATATGGACAAACTCCAAGGCTGCAAGTTAAGATTGCAAGCAAAATTGGTAGTTACATGATACACCACTGGGGAATAAATTTCTTCTTGGCAGACAACCAGAGCCAATAGTCTGGGGATGCTTTTGGCATCTTTGTTTTTTATTTAAGCTTGCCCCATTGTGTTCCTGTGCTGGCATCTTCTGCCATTGTTTTAAAGGGGTCTTCAAAGAGAAGGTTAGCTGAAATCCCCATCTTAAATTTTTTTAGAAAGAAATCAAGGATTGTAACAGTCTTCTGTTACACTATATTTTCACAAAAACACACAGTTCTAGGAACATAGATACATATGTTCGTATGTACTTGAAAACAGTGCCTTGCAGTGGCTGGGAATCCCAAACATGCAATCTGACTTGTTTTCGGAATACACTCAAACCCTCTGGGATTTGAGACAAAACCTGCCTCTCTACTGCAATTCTCTGCCTACCCAAAGGAAAGAAAAGCAGCAGACAAATAAATTCAAGCCCTTTTTTCCACTTATCCCCAGCAAAACGGGAAGAGATACTTTAGATCTCAAAAGCAGAATTTTTCCCTCAACGTTTCACCATTTAAAGAAACTGCTGGGCTACAGCTGTGCCTGCCCTGCGGTGCCATGAAGCACCTCAGAGGGAGGAGCTCTTGTGCTCCAGCAGGATTTGGCTGTGTACCACCCCATATGCTCACATTGTGCCACCTGCAAGTGATGTACTCACAGTGCACTGCCCTCCAGCTTTAAACTGGGGGAAAAGGACCTTCCCAGAGGATTTAGCATGGCTATGACAACTCTTTGCTGGCTCCTCACACACACTGAGCATGGGCACTTCAGTGCTGCTGAGCAGGGCAGGCACACACAGCAGAGAGGCTGTGTCCTACAGCCCAAGCTGTTCAAGGCAGAGGTGCCCCCGTGGCATGTGCCAAGACAAAAGCATTCCAGAGCAAGTCATTGTGCAACCTGCCCTCGGGGCTTCGTACCTGTGCAAGCACACAACTGAGTACTGGACCTGGAAGCTACTGGAGAAGTGTGTATACTCTGCACACAGGCACTGCCACTGGGCTCTTCCTGGACAGCTCAGCAAACCACCTGTATCCATCACACCTCAACAGGCTGAGGCTGCAGCTCAGGAGGTCCCACTAACCAGTGCCACCAGTGAGTGATGGGTGCCCCTGCCCCAACACACTGTGACACGTGTGGTGAGGCCACCAGCCCACCATGGAATGGCGCAGAGGGAAGATGGGAGCAGGGTAAAACAGTGATACCTTGCGATGCTTCACCACGTAATAGAGGATGGGGGCTCTGCTGTCAGGCCGGGGTCTCCACACCAGGTCATAGCTATCCGTCTTGGATGTCCGTGGAGAACTGAGGATGATGGGGGCTTCGGCTGGAGTCACCAGCTCCTTGTTGGCTGCACACTGTGGAGATGCTGCTAGAGGGGTTGTCACAGGCTTTGGCAGTCCAGCTTTATCCAAGCGCAGCTTTATAGTGCTGTCCCTGGAAGGTGGTGTTGGAGGCTGAGCTGAGTCTGGCTGGGCATCTCGCCCGGGGTTGAGTGGAGCTCCTGGAAAACAAGGTGTCACAGCAGGGTAAAGTGCCCATTCCAGTCTGTGGTTAAGGTAGAGCTGTGAACCCCTTGTGCAGTGCTGCCTGCTGTGCCACTCAAAAAAGTGTTGACAACAATCCCTCCTTTCCCTGCTATAAACCACAGGGGTCTCTGTCTCTCAGAAGCCCCTCTTAATCCTGTGTAAGTTCAACAGAGTCCAAGGAATCAGGTGGTAGCTCTTTTACCCCAGGTGAATTCAGTTTTTAAGCTCTTGCTCAGTTCAAGTTCAGAGGCAGAGCTAAGCCATGGGGTGAGGCACTGCCCCCAGATGTCTTATGTCTCTTGTGTAGAGATTGCCCAAATGTGCATACATGGCCCCACCCTTAGAAGCAAAACTGGTGTCATGTGCTCTCACAGGGAGACACAGACCTCAGGCACAACAGCACATGCAGCATAGGTTAAATAGGAAGCAGGAGCAACACACGGACTTTCTTCCCCTGCTTCCCCTTGTCCTGTGTGTTAGGCTGTGACTGAACGGCCATGACTTTGGAGAGAGGGGCTTACCCGGGCGGGCTGTCCTCAGCTGCACCATGGCTTGGGCACTGCCCACCTCGTTCTCGGCCATGCACTGGTAGATGCCCTCGTCCTCGGGCCCCACGCTGAGCAGCCGCAGCGCCCGGCGCGACAGCCGCAGCCGGTGGCTGCCCGACAGCGGCACCGCGTTGCGCAGCCACATCACCGAGGGCTGCGGGTTCCCTCGCACCTTGCATGTGAACTTGGCGCTCTGGCCCCAGGGGATGATCTGTTGGGACAGCTCCATGGTGACCTCCGGGGGTTCTGTGTGAGGGACAAACACAGACTGCTGAGCGCCGCTTGGATGGGAGCACGGCACGGTCATGGCTTTGCACTTTCCTCTCTGGCAGGGGTGAGAGCAGAGTGATGGATCCTTTCCTACACTAAAGTCCCACTCCCTTTGTGGGGGCCCACAAGGGTCTGCTTCAACGCCCCTCCCCTTCAGCATCCACATAAACCGCAAAGAGAGGTAGCCCAAGGCCATCTGCCCTCTCACATGACATCAGGTATCTACAAGTCTCATTTTTCTGAGCTGAAATGCAACTCTGCAAAGATTGTGCTTGTGCCATAACAACACATCGGCACCTGATGAAATGCAGTCCATGAAACACGGGCTTAGCCTCCCTAAAAATTGTGAGAATGGGAAGTATGTTTGGTAGAAATATCTAAGGTGTATCCCTTATGTTTTCTGCTCCACAAAGAGCTCCCCTACAAAACAGAACAAAACCAAGACCCTCCAATGTCTTCCTTGTGCCAATGTCAAATATGTCTAAAAAGCAACCAGGCTTCCACTAGAAAGTATTAGAACAAAAGCAGTGCCACGAATGACAGGAGAAGAGCTTCTGCAGAGGAAAGGAGGATCCATCATCTCCAGCCCATGGTTGGAGCTAAGAAGGAGGAACTACTACCCAGTTCCTGGAAATTGGAACCACAAGCCGGAGTTTGCATCACATTGTGGTTTGTCCAGGGAGGGGGAGAGTGCTTCAGTGCTAGTATCTTCCCCTAGAAGAAGAGGAGATGTCCAAGCCTTTCCTGAAACAATGGCTCCGGCAGCACTCACCAAACACCTGCACGTTGTAGAAGATGAACGCGGCCCCGGCCTCCCCAACGCCATTGTCAGCCGTGCAGCTGTAGGTGCCCGAGTCCTCCTCGCTCGTGGGGTCGATCAGGAGGTTGCTGAGCAGGAAGCGTGTCTTGTTGTAGGCGGAGACTCCAGAGCCATCCTTGGCCCAGGTGACCCGCGGTGGGGGGATCCCGCTGGCCACACACTCCAGAATGAGGCTCTGGCCCTTGGTGACAATGATGGTCTGAGCCTCAGGAGGGTAGATTATCCGGGCTGCCTCCGCTGTGGAGCCTGGGGAGATGGAGGAAGGAGGTGTGTGGGAAGGAAGGCGGCTGGTGGGAGAGCACCCTGTACAGTGGGTAGGTAGGGCTAATGGTAGGGCACACTGTTTTCCTGTGCTGGGGCAGGTAAATGGCAATGCAGGACAAGAGGGACATTCTGTAAGGGTTCTGTGCACACAGCAAAGCCACCTTGCCAAAGGGCTAAGGATCTTTTCCCATCCACCACCAAGAAAAAATCGTAAGGAAATATGGCAATGCCAGGGCTGCATACACATAATCCAAGAGCAGGCCTTGGGGCCTTCTGCTGCTGGAAAGGAGTTTTCTCAGCAACTGATAATGGTTCACACAGAAAACCAGCTGTGACAGCACTGCTCAGTGCCCCCAGTGCTGGAGATGTGCAGTGAAGGGAGAATGGCTTACGTCTCACACGGAGCCGCTCACTGGAGACTGAAGTTTTCACCTCCTGTGTCACGGGGTTGTAGGCAGCACATTTATAAGTCCCCTCATCCTCCTGGCTGGCATTAACAATCTGAAGGTTCCCAGATGGCATGATAAGATAATTGTCTGTGGTGAAAGAAGAGAAAGTGCCACACAGTCACAAGATATGCCCCTGTCCAGCCTCCTGGAAGACAGGCAGTATCCTGAAGAAAAGGTGGACGAGAGGGAAAGAAAAAGCCATGATGTCCCAGGCAGCACAGACATCAGGGAGACCATGCCAGGGACCCTAAACTGACTTGTGCTCAGAGAGGTGGCAAAGGGACAAGGAGGCAGCAGTTAGAGACAGCTACTGCTGGTAAGGAAGGGCGAAACCGAGGGTCCTCTGACAGAACCTGTTGGGACAGACCCCTGTGCACGCACCTCGGGAGGCCTCCAGCCACTCCTGCTTCACACTGTAGCGGACCTGAGCCTTGGGGTGACTTTCAGGCAGGTCACAGGCAATCACAGCAGTGTTCCCTTCATCCACCTCAATCACATGCTGGCCATCAAACTTGAAATCTTTGAGATCTGCGAAGGGAGCAAAAGACAAGGCATCTCAGTGGTTGGTGAAACATCTCAGTGTCAGCTCATCCTCTCCCCATGAACTCGGGGCTGTTTCATTGTGGTACCAGCAGAGGACTGCTCTGACCCCAGCAGCTAGGGGAACTGACTTGATTTCACAGTTTGGTTTTTGTTTTTCCTCCTTTTTCCTACAAAATGAGTAACTTAAAACACAGCTTCTGGAGAAACTGCCTCCTCCAGGACTGGGAAACTGTGTGTGAAAAATCCTGGCCTGAGAACAAAAAGTAAACCAACTTACTGCAGCAGTGAAGGGCGGCCAAAAGCAGTCCTTCTGCCACCTACTATTTCACACATGGCTGCTACTGAGAAGCTGACTTTGTAGTCATAACTCAGGGAGCCCAGGCTGCTTCAAGGGTGTACAGATGCCAGGTGTGAGGAAGTGTGTGATGCCCCCTGAGCTCCTACCACACCTGAGAAATCAGTGTCTCTGCTCCCAGCACTCTTGCTCCCAATCAAATGTCTCACAGCTGAAAGTTGGTTAAACATGACACTTCACATGTGCCCAAGCTCCAGTTAGAAGAACAGGGACTTGCAAGGAAAACCAGCTCCTCCTCTACATGGCACAGCTGGTCCTTCCCCAAAGCAGCTGTGAAAACCCTGTCCCACCACATCCCTCTGCCCAAGCTGTGATGGGAGTTCCCACTCTGGCCAGGCTGATGTGGGTAGCAGGTCTGGAAGCACAGGAACGAAGAGGAAGGGATACCTGACTTTTCGTTTTCTTTTCACTGTTTTTTAAGGCAGAAGGAGAGGACTGCAGTGAAACCCCGCAGATCTGGCAGGGCAGGGAGCATGCCAACCTGGCCCCACCCCAGCAAACTCTACAGAGAGAAAACTGGTTTCCATTCTCTCTGGGATTGATGGCAAATAGTGCCAAGGCACTGCAAGATGGAAGTTTGTCTCAGACAGCCTGTGTTGTGAGGGAGGAGGTTTTGTGCCAGGAAAAAGTCCCTCACATGCATTTTTACAATGCTGCACACCAGCCCAGATGACCCCTAGTGCAAACAGCACATCCCACAGTTGGTTGTTGTCCCAGGTGACAAGTGAGGCTGTCACATCGAGGCTCAGGTTGGTGCCTCTTCCCAGGACTAACAGATCTCCTGAATGGCACGCCATTAAATCTGGATGAAACCACATTTCCTTTGCAAAGCCCCACTCTAAGGCAGTGTGTTGCATCTGCAGACACTGCATGGCCACGTGCTGTCGACAGCTCCCTCGCCCCTAGAAACCCATCCCAGGACGTGGCACCCGTGACCTCGGGCAGTTTGGGGAGCAGGGGGGCAGCAGGAGGGCTGGCAGGCGGCAGGCAGCCTCCCTTGGCAGTCCCAGCCAGCAGAAAAATGTGGGGTTTGTTCTCTGGGAAATGCAGCAGCGCTCCAAGAGCTAAAGACAACTCTGGCTCCAAGCTTCTCCCACCCACAGTCATGGAAAAGTGACATGAAATTTCTCAAGCAGACTTTCTGATTAAAGCAAGATCCTTTATGGAGTTTAAATAAAAACCAGCTCTCTTGGCAAGGCATCGAGAAAGCCTCCCCGAGCGCAGTGCGGAGGGGCTGTCGGGCGGCTGCTGGGGGAGCCAGCGGTCCCGGGCCCAGATCTGAGGGAAGGGGAGGAGGTTGAGAAGAAAAGGGGAGGTTTTGCAATGTCATAAAAATGATTTGCAATGAACATGCTTAATACTTCTGGAATTTCTTGGCATTGTTCAATTAAAAAAAATAATAAAAAGAAGGAATAGGGGTGAACTTCAGAAATGTGATTAATCCTTTAAGACAAGCTGAGGAAGGGAGCCATGTTTCCACTGGATATTAAAGCCAGATGAAAGTTAACTCTTAACTTGTGAAAAGCTGGCAGTGCCTCACGCTCCTCCTCCAATGAAAGTTATTGCTGGGGAGGGGAAGGATGATGGATATTTTCTCCTCTTTGCTTTTTATATTTGATCAAGGAATAAAATAGTGAGAGCCACAGAAATGGAAAGAGGTGGAGAAGTGGCGAAAGCCCAGTGTCTGCCTGCCCGCATTGCCCATGTTTCTCCGATCAACAAAATATAAACGAGCATCAGGAAAATTAATGTGCGCCTTGGTGGTCTGGATTCATCACAGCCAAATTATGATTTTGGAGCCAAGGCATAGGCTCCAGCAGTGCTGGCAGGGATCTGCACACACACACTTACACGAGCACGTGTACATGCACACACATCCTGAAGAGAAGGGGCCCAAGAGCCTGGAAAAAGAGCAGACCCAAGGTTCTGGAATAGCAGAGCCATCTTGAAGATGGAAAATGATGACCCTGTAGCAGGGCTGGCCCTGGGATGACTGTGGGCTGGGCAGACATGGGGAACTCTCATATGCAGCCCCCCCAGATGGTGGCTCAGCCCACATCTCACATCTGTGGGTGCTGTTGCCCCACAGTAGGGAGGAGAACCTACAGCTCTTCCTGCAGCTCTTCCCTCAGCCCAGAAGTGAGGGACAAGGGGTAAAACTGGGGATAGAGGGGGAAAGAACAGAGGGAGGACATCCTGGGGTGGGTGGGGGAGCAAGGACCAGGTACCTCTGGAGAAGCAGAGTAAAACTGGCAGAGGAGAGAGGAAAAATAGCAGAACTGGGACAAACTACTTTCTCATATGCCAAGTGTACGAGCTTCCTGCCAAACTACTCTCCTAAATTCCTGCTTCCCCACAGAGAACAAGACTGGTTTATTTGCCAGTGGATTTTGGCCACAGGCGATCTCAACTGCCCCGCTCACCACTGGTATGGGCATTTAGAGCCATCCTTTAGCACTGATGGGTCAGCCAGAGCTGGTGGGGGTAGTCAGGGTCACCCCTGTCCCCCTCTGTGCAGGGGACAAGCTCCCCTGCACACATCCTGTTGCATTTGGCCCCAGCACAGCAAAACAGAGGACTCAGTGCCAAGCTGGGACAACCAGCTTTGTCCTAAGGGGTTCAAACAAGGTGTCCCTGAGTTGCAGGGGGACCCTGCATGTCCCCTCCAGCAGGGAGGGGTGGAGGAGAGGACCCATGCCAGGGGGATATGCAGCACTCGCCTCTTCAGCTGCCCAGCTAGCAGCAGTCAGACTCCACATCTAACATGCAATTTGCACAAGAGTCTAACAACCACTGCAGCTAGGAGGAACCACATCCCCTCTCACTGGCTGGGTTTTCCTTCTCATATGGCAGCACCCAGCGTGCCAGCCCATGTTCTTGTCCTTAGAAGACACGCCTGACCACAGTGAAGCAAGTTCTCATCTAGCAGCCATTGTCCGGGAGGTGCTGTGGACAGACAGACTGAACACTGCCAATCCCAGCCATGCTGGGATAAGAGGGTACTTTCCTCCCCTCCACCTCCCGCTTTTTTCCCCATTTTTTGTTTAGGAGGGAGTACAACCAAAGGCCATTGCTTGTGTCCATCTGCAGCCAGCTCTGAGGCACGATGGGGTGAACTGGGCTGTGGGGAGGCTCAGCCCTGCAGCCCTGCTGCTGTCACCGGGGACGGAAACCAGCTGAATCCCAGGGCTGGGGGCCAAGCAACGAGGCAGGCGAGACAGACCCGATTAAATGAATGGGAGACCATAAATAACTTTGGAGAAGAAGCAATAGTAAAAAAAATTATGGCCCCCAAGGTAAAAGTTCTCCCTGCCATAGGGAAGAGTGAAAGAGGGAAGAGAGGGAGCCTTGAGAAAGGGAATAGGCAGGAATGGGGTCCTCCAGCCTGGGGGCAGGCACCTTCCACTATTCCCCCCCTCAGCTGTGAGAGCAGCCTAGGGCTATGGCTCTCACTCCCCATCCAGCCAGCACTGCAGGAGTCTGGGCACTGGTGCTGCCACCACCACCACCTCCCACCCTGCTGAGACAGGCACAGCCCCACAGACTCCTGCCTACTGACACCCCCCCAGCACATGTCCCCCACCACACCTCAGCCCCACTCCCCATTTCATGGTCCTCATGCCACAGCTCTGCTGGCTCACAAAACACCACCTGTGTTTTCCTTCTCTCCCCTCCTCACATCGCTTCTGCCCCTGGGGCCAGAGTCCCTGTGCCTGCTCTATAAATACTTTTTCAACAGGCAGTCATCCCCTTCCTTCCCTCTTGCCATTGCCTCTGGGGAGTATCAGTGGAGAGGCCCGGGTGAAGGAAAATGAATGGGGCTGTCTTCAGAAAGCAGCTGCAAATTCCTGGGGATGCCCAGCCCGACCCCGTGCAGGGTCACTGCCCACAAGCACCACATGCTGAGGCCCAGCTTCCTACACGTGCTGCCATAAGGCCGAGGACTGACCTCACCCGTGGCACTGATGGAGGGACCAGGGCAACCAGCCTCCCTTGCCTACAGCATTCCCAGGACACAGGTACCTGCAATCCTACACCCCTGGGCCACAGGGACACTGGAATGGGTGGAGTTTCTTTGCTGCACTCCTCGTCTATTTTTCTGTTTTGTTTTCAAACATCACGTCTATCCAGGTCAGGCTTGCCGCTGTGTTTGCTACACTGATTTTTTCTATGCATACATATGAGTGCTGGGAGTTACACAGCTCCCACTACCTCCGCTCATCAGCTTTGCTCCAGCCCTGCACTTCAGTTACCCCTGCAAGCTCCACAAAGAGCTCCTGACCTCCCAAGCTGCTGGCTGTTACAGGGCCAGCCCTCAGCACCATGTATAAATCCCTGGTGGAATTACTTGGCATCACCAGAGCCCCCTGCAGCCATGTCTTCTACATACAGCTCCTCTACTCAGGAGAGGGGCTGGGGCAGGGCTTTCTGGCAGGATGGCAACTTTGCTACCTAGAATCAGGCACAGAAAATGTCTCTCTCTTCTTTGCAGCTGTCATTCATATGAAGGCTTAAAGCCTGGCTTGGAAAACCAGGAATATTCTTGTTTTATCCATACAGTCCCAGACTGCAGTGCTTAGGGCCTGCAGGGCTGATCTTGTGCACCACGTTCAGGCCAGCAGTGATCAGCAGGTGACCTACTTGCCATGGGCTGCCAAGGTTGTGTGGAGCACCAGCTCAGCTCTAACAGGACTCAAAGGTGCCCAAGTAATGCCTGAAGTGCTGCTCCCTTTGACACTTCACGAAATCTTTCCCTTCTGCAAATCCCTCCACCTCTTGGATATACAACAGCTACTTTATCTCTGCTGGAGAAATTAAATGCAAATTTCAACCAGCTCTCTGAGTCAGGGGGAAGAGAGATGGCCTGTGCATCACTGTGCTGGAGATGAGAGAAGGAGGTATCAGTCCCACGGCTACGCTGTGGCTGCCAGCACTGCAGCTATGGTTGTCTGCTTGCTGACTGTCAGCAAAGCACAGCTGGCCCCAGGGGACCAGGCACACAGAGCCTGGGGCACTCCAGAGTGTCTCCTTCAAAGAAGACCAAAAGAAAGGAGGAGAAATAGCCTAAAAGTTGGCCAGATGATGTTACCTACAACTCCTCAAAAACCCAGCAAGTCACTTCTTCCAATGACTCCAGGTCCTCTTCAAAAATCAACCTAAGACTTGAAAATATTTCCATTGCCCTCCTTCCCCACACTGCTTTAATTCACACATTCCAGTTTCACTTTCCCCATGCCACCCCAAAATAATCTTTGGATGGAACTAAGACTTTCAGAGGGTTTTCTTTCAGCCCTGAAGGTTATCTGGAGGAGATATATAAACTGCAATGCTGACCTGCCAAGGCTTTCCTCTCACCATGGTCACCACTGAATCAGCTCTGAGCAAAGTTCTGTAGAGGAGGTCTGGAGCAGGAGAGAAAGCCCAGGGCACAGCTGCTACCACAGCTTTCAAACTCAGTCCCATCACCAGTGGTGCTCCCTGTTCTTTCAGACCACTGCTGCAAGCAGCCTCCAGCCCATAAACATGAGACTGGTTATTTGAACCCCTCCAGAAGGTTTTCCTCCCACATCTTTACTGGGATGTATCATCTCTTCACTCACTGACTTCTAAATCTTCCCCGCCTGGGTGCTATCACCTGAGGCTATCCAGGTGTGTGGGATACAGCCTCTGCCACCTCCAGCTACCCCTGAGGATGAGGGACCCATGCAGCACAGCACAGGGGTTTTCCACAATGGATTTGTAGCTTGATCATCCAACCTCTGGCTCCAGTTTTGTGAGCTCCACTGAATGGTGCTCCTGACTTTCTCTCAGAAGTGTGTTTGCCACGACAGGGACCACAGCAATGGCCAGGTCCTTCTCTTTTTCATCCACATCCCCAGTTGCAATCCAGTAGGAAAAGGTGATTTGGCTCCTGGAGAGGGCTGATGCACTACTCAGTGGTTTTGATTTGTTCTGAAGGACATGGTGGGGCCTTCTGGTGCTTCAGGATCTGTCTCCCATCCACCACTGATGCTAGACTGAAGTCTAGCAGATATGTCAGACATCTTTTCCCCAGGAGATAGAGCTGGTGGTGGTGGGCTGGGGTGTGAGTAAAAAAAGAAAAGGAGGTCAGCTAAGCAGGAGCTGATCAGGCTGAGGAGCTGTGCACACCCTACTCTCCTAAATGCAAACCATGCCCTTGGTAATCCCATCCACTGCTCCCCTCCTCTCCTTCTCTCTATCAGGCCACCAGCACACACAGCCCCCTTTCTGCTCTGGAATGTGTTCTCCGAAACTTAATCTCAGCATGGGGCTCAAGCCAAATCCCCCGACAGATTCAGGCCCGTGACAACCCCCTCCCACCCTGCCTGGGAGTTCAGCAACTCTCCTTGCTTTCCCTGGCCTCCTCCTCCTCCCACCCGGCCTTGGCCTAAACATTTCACTCCTGATTAATGTATCAGTGACAAGCCAATAGTTCTTGGCTTTAAAGCAAAGCCAGGCCCCACTTTGCACAAACATCTTCACTTCTTCATTTTTTTAAGACTTAGCCCCAGACTCCCTTTTTCTGGGAAAGATGAAGCCTTTTCTACACTCAGGGGCTGTCACTGCAAGGCAGTGGCAGCCTCCTCTGCACACACTTGCTCCACCAAACACCATGTGGATTTCTGAGAAGGTGGGGCTCTCCACTGCTTTCTCAGATGTGTCCATATACAGCACCTTCTGGCCAAATACACACAACATCTGGCCAAAACCAGGCGCTTGTAAGAAAAATTGCCCACCTAAGACACCTCTGGCCACACACACATCTCCCAATGCCAGAGGGCAGCAGCGAGGAGCTCACAAGCAAAGGAATAGGAGTGAAGTCCCTTGCTCAGAGCTGTGTCTCAGGAAGGCACACACTGACCCTGTGCTGGCAGCAGTCCTGCAGCAGCCCCAGCAGCAGTTGGGCCATCAGCACCAGCAGGTACTATTCATGAATAATGACTCCATCATTAAGTCAGGAACCAGAAGAGGCAGCCTGACTGTCAGGAAACCACACACACAAACCCCATGGCTCAGGTATTACCTGGTCTTGCAAAAACTTCTCCCTGCAGGACAGGTCTGCAGCCTACCACGCAGCAGTAGGACAGCTTGGGTCAGACTGGGTCACACCATGTCAGCCAGTCCACAATCAAAAATGCTACAGAAGGGCCTACACCAAAGGAGTCATCCCTTTATGCCAGCACGAACAAGCAAGAATGGATGAGCCTCTCAAGATGTGTGAGCGATGGCCCAAGCAAGCAGGGGCTGTCAGAGAACTGAAGCTACTCACTAGCTAAGGTGACCACTGCAGGGACACTGGCAATGACTCCTTCAGGCACACGAGCGATGCACTGGTATCTCCCCACGGTGCGGTTGTTGAGAGCCGTGATGATGAGCTTCCCTCGCTCCACGTGGATACCCAGCACCTCGTCTGATCCAGCCAGCTCCTTCCCGTTCAGTCTCCATGTGAGGTTCACTCGGGGGGGATCCACTACACAGCCCAGGCTGACTGGGCCCCCAAGTTTTTGGACAATAGAAGCAGGATGCACTGTGACCTGCAGAGATTCACCTGCACAGAGGGGAAAAAATGGGAATACGAAAGCTCTGTGAGACTCAGCAATAGAAAGGACAGAGGAAAAAGCTGCAGTGCTGTACATTTTGCATTATCCACAGCCTCTCCTTGTGTTGCACCATCCCCTTGACTCCTCACACACTCACCCTAATTTTTAAAGATGTACACCAGCTTCATTTCTTTGGCACCGTCTGAGAGAAATGTTCCACTCCAAATGTGTCTCCTCCTCTGGAGGAGGGTTTGAACCTAGACCTTTGGTCAAGGCTGCTCAGGGAACAGCAAAGAGAGGATGCCTGTGTCCTTGAGGCGTGGCTATGCTAAACAGCATTGAGACAAACAGGAATTGGTAAGAAAAGACACTCACTCAGTTTGGCAAAACAGCTGGCAGCCGCAAGCACGAGGCAAGGGATGGGGGACATGGGCCTCTTCCTTCCACGTGTCATTGCCATCCCATGCGGTGTGAGCCGGGGCGCCCAGGGAAGGGTCCCATAAGCTGCCTCAGGGGATGCAGGGGATCTGTGGCAGTGGATTCCTGCAGATGACAAGAGACATGATGGATGAAACCCTCAGGCTTCCCTCTGCTTTCCAGCCCTGCCTGGCTTCTCTACCTACATCCCTAAACTGCCACAGATTCACCGAGCCAGTGACTTGAGGAGACTACAGATGCTGATGCAAGCATTTCTCTTCTCCAGCCTCTCCTCCAGGCACAGTTGGGAGTCTCCCAAGACATCCCGTCTTCAGTACACATGCACACAGACACACACTCCCCATTTCATACTTGGCACAGTGAATGACAGTGATGCACACCAGGACATTTTCAGGAGCAAAACACAAACATTTCCAACAAAGTGTCACTGAAGATATCCACTGAGTGCTGCTGCCACTTCTCGGCTATGTCTGGAATACATTCTATTTTAAACACTAAAGTAAAAGAGCAATACAAGTCCATTCTAACTAAGACACACAACCTATGAAAATACTTTAGATTAACTGTTCTGCCTGAAACACACCACCTATTTTAAGTCTACACAAACCACCAGGTCCATATTTGAAAGCATCAACTAGCCCCAGAAAACTAAAAATGTAAGGCCACCTTACACCTCACAACCCAGGTTGCTGTGAAGAGCTGCACACTGCCGCAGCTTTGAAGACTCATGAACAAACACTAAAGCAGACAAGTCAGATCAGGGGATTAAAGACCTCAGTAGCTTCCTCAAGAAACACCTCAAATGTCAGACTGAATTCATCTTTAATCAAGGACAAAAGGCTGAAGTCAAGAGGAGATTTCCCTCTACTGGCACCGTAATGCAGCTATAGGATTTGGAGCTCCCTTCAGCTGTAGCACTAAGATGACCTGCAAGTCTTAGGGCACTGCAGAATTGCTCTTGTGGCACGTCTACAGGGAAGCACGAGACAGACCCAAAGCAGCCATGACAGCCAGCCCAAACTGCCTGTTCCCCCTGCAGCAATCAGCTCATTAGCCACAATCACCATCCTCAGAAGCACCTGACTCTGCCTACTTCCACCATGGTCACTGGTTGAGCCATCACCTGCTTGAGCATGTGCTCTCCATACCCATCTCAGCCAAAAAGAGGGCCCAAGTCCCATCAAGCATAACCCCCCAAAATTAAGCTTCCCATCTCCTGAATTAAGGACTGACACATACTCCTCCTGAGATGCTTGATGAGTTGTTCAAGGCAAGGCTGATTACTACTAGCAAGGAAATCACAGCATGTGGGGTTACTACACAAGCTACTCTCAAATGACTTTGCTTGGCTTTTGGTGACAGCAAAGGTGTAAAAGTGCAGCACAGCAGGGCAATGTCCAGGCCAGCCATGCTGAGGTCCACATCGTGACAGCAAGAATCCAGCAGGTTGTTTTGCCTCTCTGCAAATTGGGCTGTCCTTCTGACAGCATCACAAGCTCTCTTCCCCCCACATCCCAGAGCTCTACTTGAAGGAGAAGTCATGGAAGAGACATTCATATAAAGCTGAGAAGAGAGAAGAAAAGCCTCTTCTGAGCTGGGGATTTCAAAAGGAAGAAACACCAAGTAAAGCGACATGCTGCTGGAGTTTTGGAAAGGCCACAAAGAGCATCTTTACATGGCCCTTTGCAGGCCAGCATCAGTTCGGTGCACTAGCTGGACCAGCAGGCTCTACACAAGGCAGCTATTTCCAGGAGTTACACAGTCATGGGGAGAGTGGCTGTGAGGCCAAGATGACAAGCCCTGCTGAGAGGCAGAATAAATTAAGTCAAGCTTGGCATGGCCCAATGCGGCTTTCAGGCACCAAGAAGCATGGACAGAGCTCAGACATTGGGCATATCCCGGAGGCACCCAGAGAGAACAGCTAGGCCATACTCCAGCTACTGCAGGCCACAGCCCTGTTACATGTGAAAATGCCTTTGGGTATCCTCCAGTGCCAAAGAGACGAGACAGCAACTTCCCTCCCACACACCTCATCCTTCTCGGTATTCACTCTTCTCACCTGAGAAGAGTCTCAAAATTTCTAGCACATAGCATTGTACAAGATACTTGAGCGACTGACTTGGAGACCCATTTGAGTTGCTCAAGTTTATTTCTCCACGTAAGGCAGCCACCAAAGCACCCTTCATTATGCCACAGCCACCATGGGAAGTCACCACCGATGATGGCTGTAAAAGTGTCCTGGATCTGCCCATACCAGAACATGCAGTGTTGGCACCACTGCTGATGTACAAGTTAAGGTCTCACTTATTACACTCACCGGGAAAAGACTTTGTGGTAGTTCTGGCTTAAAAACACCTCACACCCTAAGGTTTACTGCAGATGGAAAGTCTTTCACTGATGTAGAAGAAACATTTTGGGGTAGGACTTACTGTCTGGTTCCTCAGTGTTGGAAGCCTTTGGAGAAAAGCTGACTCATTCCCCCTATCTGGATGGGCTTGGCAGCAGGATGGAAAAATGTTGGACAGAAAGGAACTGCTCCCCGGAGCCTGAGCTGAGGGAAGGGATAGGCAAAGACGTTCCCAACCAGACCTCCCTGCAGCTCTGCATAGCACAGAGCCCCTGGCCAGAAGAGCAAAGCTGAAGACGCGGAACTGTGCATGAGACCCTTCGTGAGCTAGGACCACCCAGGCACATCGATGCAATGACTGAACTGGCTGCCCCCAGGTCTGTGAAAAGACGAAGAGCAATAGGTGGGGAGAAAAAGAGGGGAGCTCAAAAAATTTGGCCACAGCACTGGGCAGATTGAACAGTATTGAGCAGAGAATGAGGAGAGAAGGTGTGTTGCAACAAGTGTGTGTATGGTACCTCCCCAAACCTCCAGGCAAGAGTATGAGCTCTAAATAGGGACATGTGGCCATTTCTTTCACAGCTGAGTGAAGTACAAAAAGTAAATGGCCAGCATAAAAATAATGAGGAAAATGAATGAAAACATCAATTCCAAAAGAACTATTAGGATCCAGGGCCAGATTTTGAAACTCTCAGCTTCCACAATTGAAGCCAGATTTTCAAAAGCATTCAGTTCTTGACATGCTGAGCTCTCCTGAATAGGCAACCAACTTATTTCGATGCCTAAATTGGAGCTGACCTCTTTTGAAAATGCTGCCCTTAAGCAGCCTGCAATCATGCAAAGCAAGGAACTTTATTAATCAGGCAGCTTTCGATCTGCCTCATGTCCCTGCCAGCAGCACCAGAGTGGACTGCAGTGGGAGAGGAGGCAGAGGTGGGGAGTAGAGCAGACCCCAGGCACTCCAGCTGGCTTCTTAGAGGTGGTGGTCCCAGGCAGGGGCTGCACTGGGGGCTGCTGCACGACAGGGTCCTGCTCTGCTGCCTCCCCTCCCCAAGGCAGGTACCTTGTCAGGTGCCCCTGGTTGCCAACACTTCTGCAGCCACCACCAACACCAGCCTTGACAGCTCCTGCTTAATTGCTATCTAGGAAAAGAAAGAGTTAAAGTAATTTAAAGAGCTTCAAGAAGGAGCAAAAACAAATAAACAAAAAATATATATTTGTTTATTTATTTTAAATTCTTTCCTGACAGGTTAAAATAACAATTTCCTGTCGGTGGAGCTCTAAGTCCCTTTCAGACAGCCTAGTAAATCAAAAGAGGGGCCATTAAGAGAAGAAAATTAACGAGAGCTTAATCAGTTAAGGAGGGGTGGTGGGGGTGTAAAATCTGTCGGCTCAGCTTCCCAGCACACACCTAAGGCCAGCGAGGCCCCTGCCTGCAGCCCCAGCTGTGCTGTGGTGATGGAGGGCACTGCAAAGGCAGCGGAGCAAGAAGGGAAAACCAGAGGTGAAGATATAAAAGGCAAGAAAGGCCCGCGCCTGCGCGGGGGGGTGACAAAGCTCGAAAGGAAAAAGGGATTTGAATTAAGCACAGGCCGCAGGAGAGGTGTTTGCTGATTAGAAACTGAAGGTTTTACTGAGGAAATGCAGCTCACAGCCCCAAGCCCCCTCCTGCTTTAACAAGGGCCAGCCAAGCAGCCCTTGTTAGTGCCACACTGCCTGTAATTTACAAGGCTCCCAAATAGGAACCAGCCTGTGGCCCAGCTCTGGGACAGCATCCCGGCACCACACATCCCGGCTCCACCAGCAGGCGCGGGAATGTGCAGGCAGAAAGGGAGCTGGGCAAAGTCACTGATGCACATGGCAGCGGTCCGGGGTTGTGTCAGGCAGATGGACCTTGGGAACTTCTTCCTGCAAGGGATGAACAGTGGGAAGGGGTAGGGACTGCTCTGCATACAGCGGGAAAGGCTGCAGCAACTTCAGTCCAGAGACCAGCTGGGGACACCCTGGGTGACTCTGGAGAATTCACTGCAGCTGCTCTCTATTTCCAGCGGGTCAAGTAGGGACAGTGATACCCCCAGCTCTCTGTTTCATACATTGAGACCTCAGCTCTTCAGAAAAAGCAATGTCTTACACAGTAGTATGGGGCAATTTTACTTGTAATCATTAGTTTTTAACACAAGACAGTACTTTTTCCCAAACAAAAACCACTGAAAAAGAAAATGTGAAAGAAAAAAGAGCAACAGTACCCTGTTATTTTACAAATTGAGGAATCTGAGGGCTAGAAGAGGAAGCCAACCTGGCTCTTGGTAATCCAGTAAAGCAGTGGCAGGCAGGGCTGGAAGTCAAAAGCTCTCTGACTGGAACCTCCATCCCATCAAGCAAGCTGTTCTTAGATCCCAAATATTTTCCATCCCCTCTGAAAAATCCCACTGTACAACTATATAATCCTCTAGCCACAAAAATACTGTCCAGGGTGACATACCTCAGCAGATCAGCTTCAAAGTCCCTGCATGATTCCTGGATATAGACAGCAATCTGGGCATCCCTGACTGCTTCTCCCCAGCCCATCAAACAGTAACATCCCACAGGGCAGAATTCACCTCTACCCAACATCCCCATTTTGAAGTATTCATTTCACACTGTTAAAGTTATGCTTGTTTTCTCTGAAAGGGTTTGGGAAAAGGACAGGTTGGTGCAGGACAGAAGCTCCCTCTCCCACAGCACAGCATAGGGATGGGTGTGCAGGTGCCATAGGGAGTGGCAGGATCCCAAATGGGAAGTGGCTGGTATCAGGAGAGGACAGAAAGGCAGAACCCGATTTTACACCACCATGTCTGAAGTCAAGGAGGCAGCACAGTGGAAATAGGGATAAAAGCTTCCCTGATTTTCCCCTCTCTAGCACTGAGAGCTGCTGATTTCAGAGTGCATTAGCTCTTTTACCATAACCCTTGACTAACTGTATGAAGGGCTCCCCTCCTCCCTTTTTTAAAGTGATTAGGCAAAAAAGACTCTCTTAGTGGCTGCTTGTGAGCTCAGAGAGTCCATCAAAAAGCCACAATAGAGAAAGCCTGGGATAAATTCATGCTCATAGTCAGAAGGAAAATATCCAGAATAAAACCTGGTATGGCACAACCACCACAGATCAGTGAGTTTCCCTCAAAACTGCAACTGGGTGACCCTAAAAAAGAATTACAATTTTAATTCAAGCAAGTCCTGAGCAACAGACACCTCTTTAAAAAGATAAATTAAAATTGCAGGTAAAACATCTCTTTTCCTTGAACAGAATTGCTCATGCAAAGCAAACCAGCAACAAACCAAACCAGCAACATCTTTGTAACATTTTTGTCTTCCTCAAGATGAAGCTACTTCCCTGAGCAGTTTCTTTCCACAACAGCTCGCAGAACCACCAGGGAGAGGACTGGGCATGCTGGCTTTGAATTAGCAACAGGATGCAAAGCCTTCTCATAGCCTGACTTTTGCTCACATCCCTGAGGACCCAATGCCTGCAGTTTCTGGCACCTCTCCATCCAACAGCTCCTCTGAACTGAGTGCCACTTTCCAGCTGGCATTAATCAGGCTGACTTTGCTGAGACCCAGCAAACCCCCTCATGTTGGCATTTTGTCAGCCAGCAAGCGTGAGGCTGCTTGAAGAACGAAACGCCACTCTCATACCTGCTGTGGGCTCCCCAGTGTCACCGTGCTGGTGGCACCACAGCGAGCGTGCCTCACTTTGGGCACTGCCTGTGGCACGGTGGTCCCACGGTGGTTCACCTGCCAGCCAGGGACAGCTCTAGTGCAGGTGGGCCACGGATGCAAGGATGGCCTTGCCTCACAGGATACACGTCTTTTTTTCCACTGTTACCAGGAGAGGAGCCTTGTGCTAAAACAGAGTATACACACTGGCTTTTGCTGCCCCTTGGTGTGCCCTGAAAGCAGCTCCAGTCCTTGAAAAGACAAGGCTAAAGCATAAGAAAAAAAGAAAACTCACGTCCTTTCTTCAATATCATGCTCCCCCCATGCCCTAGACACTTAATTTCCCTCCTCTCCCCCCACCACCACCCCGGGCTTCCCCCTCCATTCTGAGTAAATTCAATTTGACAACCCTGCTAATTGGATAAACGCTGCTCCCTACGCTCCTTTAAGGCTGCCCGCTTTTCTCTCCTTGTTTTTGGAGGGCGATTGTGGCTGTTCTTTAACATGAATTCCATCTGCTTTATTTCTCCTCTGCCCATTCAAGACCCCTCCTGAATATGTATGAGGGGCTGCGCCCCCCCACCCCCTTTCTCCTCCATCCCACCTCCCTCCCTCATCACCCCCCACCCCTCTCCCTGCCCTCTCCCATTGCCCGGGACAATAACCCCCCAAATGCCCCCTTCTCCCACCCGGGCCCTTTTTGCTTTAGATAAACACAGGCAGTGTCAAGTGTGAGGAGGGGGGGGGAAGGATGGGGTTCAACTGCCAGTCAAGCCTCGGGCCCTCAATGAAGCCCGGAGGCCTACCCTAATCTGCTGCATGCTTGCCATATGGGAGCTGTGTTGCCCTGGGAAACACTAACAGGCAGAACGGAGCTTAATAGAGTCCATATTCATTGTAATGCAGTGAAATGGCTCGAGGGACTATTGCCCCTTGGGTCTGTTTTCATTCTTCTGTTCCCCCTTTCTTTTCTCTCTCTCTCTCTTTTTTTTTTTTTTTAATAAATTTTTTTCCTCCCCTCCTTCTCCCCCTCCCTTTTTTTTTT